>NC_025996.2:131192998-131416931 GCF_000442705.2 Elaeis guineensis
CACATATATTTTAGGTTCATCTCATTTGTGGATCTCTTAGATCCTACAGTATTCACTACTTGCTCAAAAACATTCACAGATATATCCATATACAAGTGATATAGTTTCACAAGTAGGTCTAACACAACTTCCAAAGGCATGTTCTTATTGTTCTTTAAGAACTCTAGGTATACGAGATAATTCCTTTTCCAATGGCCGTCAACATTATAGTAGAAACACTTTCCCTTGCTAGTGACCTTTTTCTTATAAACTTTCTTTTTTGACTTATTCTCTATCTTTTGCTTTTTCATGAGCTTCTTCTTCTTCTAATTAGACTTTCTATTGGTTGAAGTAGCTCGCTCCACAAAGAGAACCATGCCTCTTGAACTCTTCAATGCCCCTTCAACAGCTATCAATTCGACCTTGGTGCAGTAATCTTATTCATATGGTAGTTTACTATTAGCTATTCTTATGAATCAAAAAAAAATTACAGGATCAAATCCACTAACCATTCCTTATGCATCTCATGCTGGCTTCTCAAGCTCCTCTAAGTCTTGATTATTGTCAAACAATGACCATGGATATACTACCCTTTGGTCAACCATCAAATAGTTCGGTAACGTGGTGATATCTTGGTCAAGAATTTAGCTTAACTTCTTAGAACTAAAAATTATTTTAGATTTTTGAGTCAGTCTTTATAATTTGATCCGGTTAGACTTTTAGTTTCAAAAATACAAGCTAGAGGGTTAAAAGCTGATATTTTATTCTTACAGAAAGTAAAGATTCTAGTTAGATTTTTATATTTATTTTAAAATATTTATTTTAAAATTATTTTTATAAATAAATATACCTTTCATTATTTTTTCTAATCTCTTACACTCCTCGAATAGAGAAACGAAAATCTTTCATGACTAGAATTTCAAGTAAGTATTGCAGTCCCACCAATTTGAGTATTACCTCACCTAACAGTTATTGATGATACATAAATCAATAAGTGGATAACTCTTGTCTAATATTTCTCAAGCAAGTTACAGCCATGTTCGGTATCTAAGTCATGTAGGTCTTATCTGATAGTTATTAGCCTAATTTCTTAGTTAAGTCAGACCCACCATTCAAACGCATAGGCAAAGCCATCATTTGATCCCTCATCTAATAGTTATTAAGTCCAACCTCATCTTTACCCTGTAGCATCTCATGCTAATACAGTGGTTGCATCTTTTTGATGTAACTAAACTATTGTGATCAGTCAAGAACAATCAACACCAATAGGATACCTACACATCTACAATGATGGAAGACTGCTCAACTTAATATATTTTGAAAAATTTTAATTCAGATATCAAATCATGATTATTTACATCTAATGTAAATAAAATCTATAAATATAAATATTAAAATCAGTGATGATCACGAATGCATGGGATTCAAGCTTGAGCCACTGAGCCGAATCGAGATCTATGGGTCAAAGATACAAGCACAAGCACATCAACTGATTTGATCGTCTTCAACTCTTTGAATCGATCTGAAGCACATCCTTAATCTCATCACGATCAACACCTTGATCTAGCCTCAACCAATTGCTCGACTCGACCTGTGTTTATTGTATGCTTTAGGCTTGCAATTGATCAACCATTGACATGCAACCAATTACATGACACAATCCATAAAATACATACCATGAAAAATTAATTAATTACAATCTTTGATTATATGAGATATGCAGATCTCCAAATTACATAAATCTGATGATGCTCACAGACACCAAAAAATAAATAATTTTACATAAACAAGATCCACAAACATGATATATCATAGAGACAAGAAAAAGGGTCACAATCCTATGATCATCACCATATGTATCTTATACATAAAATAGAAAATTTCAGATTTAGGTATTACGCTGATCATTTAATATTAATTCAAATAGATATCATATGATCTCATCATAACAATTGTTTGATCTTATCGACCATCGATATTAGCTAATCAAATCAGCCAACAAGATCAGATTTATGCTATCTGAATCTCGTTAAATGATCCATAAATCATCACATTCATGATCTTGTCTATTTGTGATCAATCATTACCAAAAGATTTTATGATAACAGCAATGAAGTAGGATCTATAATACCCAAATGAGCAATCTAATCTTAAAACATATGAGGGTGGCTTTGATACCATGGTCAGAAACTAGGGATTGATTAATATGCATAGTGGAAGCATAAAATAAAATTTTCAATTAATCATGAAGTGGAATAAAAATTAATTTTTAGATCGATTATGATGCGAGATCTCATCTCGAATCAACCCCGAATACCTCATAGTTATTCAGATTAAGATTAAGATAAAGGAAGATCAAATCTTCACCTTTGCGTGGATAGTTATTCACTATAATTTGATGACTGTGAATATCTTTATAGTTCTTTAAAGGCATACAAGTATCCAACCTCTACAGATATCCACACGAGATCGTCATCTGATCAGAGTATCTAATCTCACGATGGTGCTAACTCTCTCGTAGAAATTCTCTTTGATGATGGATTTATTTTTTTCTCTTTGCTGAAAATTCTTCTCAAGAATTTCAGCATTTTCTATTCACAGATCATGCTTCCCACGCAAATAGATCAAGAATCTTTCTTAATCATTTTTTGATTTTCTTCTCAAGAAAATTCAGCACCTCAGTCTTCTTGATTTTCTTCTCAAGAAAATCAACATGCCTCTCTATCTCTTTTCTTTCTTGCATGTGGCCAACTCTTGGGCATGGAACTCTTTTCACGTGTGAAAAGATGGCGCATCCAACTCCCTTGAACATGCAAAACCCTCTTCACCCAACTCTTGGAGCATGAAACCCTTGGCACCCAATTCTCAAGCATGAACTCTTTTATGTGAGAAGCCTTGGGACGTGAAACCACTTTCAAGAGAAGGAGAGAGAGATTAAGGGCGTGAGAGCCTTTTATGCATGCAACCCCTTGGGCGTTAGATATCTCAACATGATCTCATCAAGAGGTGCATCCCTAGGTTTGTCTACATTAAAACTCCTTTGAATGTGAGGAAGTGGCGCATGAAAGACTAGAGATGTTAGGTTCCTTCTTAGATAAGGATTCTACACTTTAACATGATCAAAGAGAGGCATGAGGAATTATTGGCATGAAAACAAGAAGGCATGGGATAAGAGTCTTGAGAGAGAAGGACTCTCTCTTGGACGCATGCCCTCTTGCCTTTTAGCATGAGAAAAATATGCGGGGCACCATCTCATGAGAGAAGAGTCCTTCTGCTTGTTAATCACCTTAAGGGATAGAATCCTAAAGGGCTAGGACTTTGACCAAATCAAAATCTTTATCTCATAAGGAATAAACTTTGATCAAATCAAAATTCTTATCTCATAAGGAGTCCCATTGTCTTTGGATTCGATCATATCAACTCTTTGATATGTCAAATTAAATCCAACCATCTGATTAGACATAACCTCTTATGTGTAATCCTATAGATTCTAGTCGTCTAATAATGAAAAATATTGTGATCTCTATCAACAATATCATTGAAACTCTTTTCAATAGATTGAAACAATTTCAACTCACTCAATGAGAATTATTGATCATCAAAATAATTCTCATAAGTCTCATAATCCACCAGTGACATCTAGTAGCATATAGTAGCATTCTAGTAGAATGGAATGGATAAACCTCTACATGCAGTTATTGTATGATACAATCTTTCTATCGCGAGTCTTGATAAGATGGAGGTTTATAAAATTTTTCATCAAACTTCATCATCTGTCATATGTCAAAAATATTCAATTTAAGTTCCTAATGTGAAAACTATGAAAACTCTTTTCCATCATTCACACTATCCTGACCAAGACTTTCTAAACTCGATCTCATAAATCACACAAGACTAACATCCTTATCTATCAAGAAAGATAGATTCCATCTAGGTACACATTCTACCGCTACAATGAATCTATTGCAGCCATCATGCACCGTAAGGACCAATATGGCTAGGGACCAAGTGTATAAATAGTCAAACTATAGCAACCTCATTATGATTAGCCAAGGCACCACAAGTCAAAGGATTAGTCATACTACTGCAACATCAAGCAAGTCATTGATGAGTGGGTAGATATCCAAATGACTTCTTATGCTGGTCGTGCTCAGTACTCTTATTCTCTAATAATTTTATGCATTCTCACTTTAATGTCCTCACACTATAGACTCAAGACTCATCTATCCTAAAAAAGAAGCGATCCGTATACCAATCTATCTGAATCAATCACCATTCCTGTGATGAACCATTGATCAGAAGCATTTAAAAATTAATCACCAATGATGCATACATTAAATTTTCAACTCTTCAAAATATATGTTATCATTTTATTAATTCCTTAAATGATTCATGGACACATAAACAACATGAATAGAATAAATAATCTAGTTATGAAAATATTAAATATAAAATTATCTTAGAATAAATATATATGTCAGTCTGATTGGCTTCTCGGACATACATCTAACATGCATAACTTCTAGTCCAGTCAAAGTGTTTTCCACAATGCTTCGTCCAAGGACGAAAGCTCCTTGTTTAGTCAATACCAAGGATGGAAGTATAGGCTTCAATCTATTTACCAAAAATTTGGCCATAGTTTTATAAATTTATTGCACAAACTGATAGATCGAAAATCACTTACACCAACTACATTAATTTTCTTAGTGATCAAGGAGACAAAAGTTTCCTTCCAACATCTTGGCATGCATTCTTGATTGAAAACATACTTGATTGCCTCTACCACCTCCTTGTGTACAATGTGCCAAAAATTATGAAGAAAAAAAGCTTGAAATCCATCCAGACCTGAAGCTTTATCTAAGTGCATTTCCTTCACTATTTCATTAATCTCTTCATTCGTCACAAGTCTTGTAAGATTTTCATTTTATGTAGCTGTAACTACGACCAAAGCTAGAGGTGAATCCTCTACTTCAACCTCAAACTAGCTTTGCCATTTATGTTGAAAGTGGGTCAACAAAATGGTCCTTATATTTTCCTCTTCCCATACTAGAGTGTCACAAGGGTCCATAATCTTAGAAACTCTATTTTGCCTTCTTCTTAATGTGGTGGAGCGATGAAAGAATTTAGTATTTGCATCCCCACGCTTTAGCCAAGCTATCCTAGATCTTTTTCCTCCAAAACATTTTTTGGATGTATAAGTTCTTGTGATATTGCCTTAGCAAAAACAATAATTGACTATGTTCCTATTCAGATAGCCCGTTTAATCTCTTCTTTCATTTAAAACTGATATTTGTCCTCATTCAACTTCTGGCCCAATGGAAATATGTTTCCAAGAGATTTTTTCCAACTCTTAAGTGCTACCTTTGTTTTGTGAAGTAGTTTGGATAGCCTAACCATCGGAGAACCAGACAAATGGCCCCGCCATGCCTCCGCCATCTTTTGCCAAATACCATCACAACATAACCACATTTTTTTCAAATTTAAATGGGATTTGTCCTTGTTTTCGATCCACTAAGATACATAATAGCAAAGGACAATGATCAGAGGTGAATCAGGTTAGTGTTGTAGTTTGGACTCTAGGTATAGATCAATCCAACTTTGAGTTGCAAATTGCCAATCCAACATTTTCCACTCTTGCTCTTCCCTGCCTGTTATTACACCAGGTAAAGGAAGGCTCAAAGAACCTCAAATCCATTAACCCTATTTATCAGAGGAAATTATAGAACTCTCTAATCTCCTGATCCACTTGAAAAGGCTTACCTCTTTTTTGTCTTCCACATTTAGAATGCATTTAAAATCACCAATTCAAATTAAAGGCAGTCCCAACAAAATAGCAAATATCATTTGGCCCCATACACATCTACACTTCAACCCACAGGTACTAGAATGTATAACTTCCATTATTGTCTATAAGAGGTTGATATGATGCCAAAAGCAACCTATCTGTTTGTATGAACAAACTCAGCCTACCCTAAAGCAATTCCCCAAGCGATGACTAATCCCCTAGAAAAGACGACTAGTCGAGATCATATATACACCCCATGCCAATCCCATCATTGACCGAATATGACCAGAGGCTTCCATAGATAGCCTTATTTCTAGGAAGCAGCAAATATCTGGTTGATACTATCGCATCATATTCTTAGTGTAGTTAACAAAGGGAGGCTTAGCTGCCCCCCTACAATTCCACACCAGTGCCTTCATTGTAATATAGGTGGAAAGATAGACCCCCCTCATCATCCGAGGAAAAGCCTATTAGTTGCATTAATTTACTAGTACCTTAACAAGAGAAGATACACAACCTGCCTCTTGCTTCTGACTTGAAGAACTCCCCCATTAGATGTGTGTTCTAGTATGATCCTTAACTAAGATACATGGGTACGATGTTTACCTATTTTCCCACCATAGTTTAGGAGTAGCACCTTTCTTGTTGATGACTGTGTACATTCCATGTTGAGCTTTGTCTCCTGTTGCACCATAGCTAACCCCCCAATAGGTCTCCAGACCTCCCTAACACTTGATGAATTCTTAGCTTGCTTTGGGGAATAAATCACTATTTGCATTCCAAAGTCTTTCAGCTGAGATCCTTTCTCACAAACTATCACCTTTGATTGTGAAGGGGACTCAGATCTAGGAGAGCTTCCTTTATAAGAGGTCTTGGTTGGCAACCATTTTCGCTTTCCTTTCACTGCTTCAAACCCAGATAATTCAACTTTTGTAAAGGAAGACAAACTCAGTTTTATCGGTTGTGTAGTAGACTCACCCTCCTCATGCATTAAAGCAGCAAAACAGGATCCAATTTCATGGCCAGCATTATTAGATGGTTTAGATTTGACCGATGATACATGCTTAGATTGTTTTCCCTACTTCATCCATGAGCTTGGATTTTGCCTGCCCTATTTTGGTGGAGTCAGTGATCTCTTAGAATCTTCTAGTATCTAAGTGGTCACCAGCATCTTGGATGCTCTAATCCAAGGTCCATACACTGGTTTTGACCAAAGATGCTCATATTTATCAAGGCACCCACAAGTCTTAGAGTCTTGTACAATTTTGCCCCAAGTGCAGCAGATCTCAAGTAAATCTTCATGTACAAATTTTTGCCATAAAACTTCCTTATTGACCATCACTTTGGCACCCAGACAGATGACTTGGGAGGTATCAATGAGGACACATATGCAAGTGAAGCCCATGCATAAGGGTGATTTTGTCTACTCATCAAGGAACAAGGGTTTACCAACAACAATAACTATCCTTAAGATGTTGTCTTTCTCTCAAAGTTCTATATGTAGATCTAGCATCCTAATCCAAACCCTAGCCTATCGGATCCCATCCTAGCTAGGTCTGAAATTAGGTCGCCATCCTTCCAAAGCCATAAGTTTTCTGGCTAAAGAACAAGGCCCTTTCTCTAGCACCTAGTCCTTATCCTCCTCTGATGGTAATCTGAACAATAGGATGCCCTCAAAAAGAGTGGAGACATGAAACTCCCCACTTAGATTCCACCTGAGTTTAAGCTCTTTTTGGACAAATTTCAAAGAAAAGCTTCTCCCCAAAAATCTACTTAGAAGAGCATATTTCAATTTTGAGCAAGCTTAATTGACCTCATCCAGTGAAAACATGATGACACGGGAGAACCTTTCCTCTGGTATTGTGATGTCCTCCTCTATAGCATGTGACATTTTTCAACAAAAATGCCATGAGCCATGCACTACTTGTGCCCAAGATTGATCGACGTCAGCATTAGAGCCTCCTCTGCCTATTGATCCAAAAGTCAATGCTTGATTCTGCTCCATATCTTGCCATTTAGACTGGCCAAACAACTCTCCATGGAGGCATTGTTGCTCTACATCAATCCCCACTCCCCCTGGCCCCCTCTCCCCCCACCCCAATAAGGCTTTAGGGAAAACCCAAGCTATGTTTTTCCCCTTTCGCACTCATTTCAACCTTATATATCTTGACATTTTTCAACAAAAATGCCATGAGCCATGCACTACTTGTGCCCAAGATTGATCGACGTCAGCATTAGAGCCTCCTCTGCCTATTGATCCAAAAGTCAATGCTTGATTCTGCTCCATATCTTGCCATTTAGACTGGCCAAACAACTCTCCATGGAGGCATTGTTGCTCTACATCAATCCCCACTCCCCCTGGCCCCCTCTCCCCCCACCCCAATAAGGCTTTAGGGAAAACCCAAGCTATGTTTTTCCCCTTTCGCACTCATTTCAACCTTATATATCTCCTTTAGTGATCATTACTATGAAGAACAACTACTAGAAAAGATTATTAGTGTAGAGACTGAGAACACAAATCATATGGGCGAGCACTAGAGAAAAACTTATGGGACAAATCATATTTTGCCATGTTTCTTCTAACACCAACCTTAAAGAAAAAACCTAAAGTTAAAGACTCATCTTACTAATCGAGTCAATGGTCTCATAATTAAAAATAAAAAAGCATAGTATTCACTTTCTTTCTCATTTCCCTAATATGCTTTTTATGGATACATACTATATGGCCAAGTAATATACACTAAGCAAATTAATATCAAGCAAGTCATATATATCTTCAGATAAATTAATATATAATTAGAATATAGAGTTCATCAATACATAATATATAACCAGTTGACATACACTTAACAAATTAGTCATCTAGCAATCTAATATACACCCCAATCAAATTGAAACACTATTTTTAGAATATTATGTTCATCAATATATACTACATGATATGGTGATACACACTCATCAACTTTCTAATACATACTATAAATTTCTTTAGTACACACTTAGCGGTAATCCAATATATACCTTTAGATAAATTAATATACAATTTCTAGAATATGGAGTTCACGAATATATAGTACATGGCCATGTAATACATACTTGACAAATTAGTCATCTAGTAATCAAATACATATTCCCAAGCAAATTAATACATAGTTCTCAGAATATTATATTCATCAGCACATACTATATTATATGATAATATAGTTACTCATCGACTTTCTAATACATATTGTAAGCTTTTTTGATACATACTAAGTCATGATTTAATATACATCTCTAGATAAATCGGTACATAATTTTTAGAACATGATTTTTACCTCAGCTATGTATTAGACACATGTATGTATCAAAGAAACTTATAATATATAGCAGACAATCAATGAATTATATCACCAGATCATGTAGTATATACTAGTGAATATAATATTCTAGAAATTATGTATTAATTTGCTTGGAGGTGTATATTGGTTGCTAAACAACTAATTTTCTAAGTATACATTATTTGATTGTATACTGTATATTAGTAAACTTCAAACTCTAGAAACTGCATATCGATTTATTTGAAGGTGTGTATTGACTTGCTTAATGACCAATTTGTTTAGTATATATTACATTTACTAATAGTAGCTCATATCTTTTGGAATGCATGCTTGCAATTTTCATTTTTCATGATTTCCTACCATATCTTTTGAAGGGTTGTTATAACATCATGAAGGCTTGGCCATTCCAGTGATTTCAAAGGAGGTCCAATATATCATACGCTAGAGCCTAGCACCTTTATTTTTTAAATAATGAAATTTATATAATAAATCCTAGAGAAAGAATGCAAATCTTCAAATGCTCCAATTTATCCGGGATGGAAAATATAGAGGACACTGTGATGGAAAATGAGGGGTCAAGAAACATGGAAGAAAACACGCAAACAAAGTAGAATAAAAGTCACAGGCACGTTAGATAAATATGGGGCTGACATCCTATTTTGACACATGTCCTCTAATGTCCATCTCAAAGCAAAAGCTCAAAAGTGAATAAGTCCCAACAGAGTTGTGATTAAGAAAAAAATGATATTATCTTTCTTTCTTATTTTTCAAAACATATTTTTCAGAAGCATATACCACATGACCAAGTAAGACACATTAAACAAATTAATTATTAAATAAATCAATATATATTTCTAGATAAATCAATATATACGTTCCAAAATATAGAGTTTACTGGTACTCAATATATGGTCAGATGATATATACTTAACAAATTAGTTATCTAACAATATAATGTACATTCTTCAAGTAGAATGATATATAGTTTCTAAAATATTATATTTATCGGTACACACTATATGATCAGATGATACATAATTGTCAACTTTCTAATACATACTACAAATTTTTTTGATATAATTAAACAGTGATCTAAGACACCTCCGAATAAAAAGCATGTGATGAAAACTGTAAATCGATTTACTTGAAGGTATATATTGTTAGGTATATATCAAAGTATATCAAGAAGTCAACAAGTATATATCTCCTAATTATGTACTATAAATTAGTGAACATGATTTTATAGAAATTATATATTAATTTATTTGGGGTATATATTTGATTGCTAAATAATTAATTTACTAAATATGTATCACTTGAACATATATTATATACTTGTGAATACCATATTTTAGATACTATACATCTATTTCTCTAGATATATGTATTAACTTGCTAGATGAATAATTTACTTCATATGGATTATCTAACCATATAGTATGTATTGATAAAAAGCATATTTTGGAAATGAAGAAGAGAAAAAATACCACATATGTTTTTTTTTTATATATACTTTTTTTATCATGGGATTAATGATTCGATTAATAGAAAAAAAAATTTAATTTTGGGCTTTTGCTTTAAAATGGGCACCAAAAGAAACATGACAAAATAGAATGTCCACCTCAAATTTCCCCATATGATTCTTGTTCCCTCGAGCACAGACACACTAAGGGAGTGAGAATAGAATAGATATTAATGACAAGTACTCGTATAACAGCCATCATTTGGCCTCTTTTTTTTCCCAATATGATGGACATTAAGGGAAATAACAAGTAGGACTGAAACCAAAATAGATATAGATCGAATATCATCATACCTATATTTATATTTATTTTATCTAATAAATATAAATATTGATATAAATATTATTTAAATATAAAAATTTATATCTATATTTATTTTTAACGGATATAGATACATCTCGAATACTGAAAGTATAGATATAATTATAAATATTACTTAAATAATTAAACTTCATGATTACAAAATCAAAGATATTACTAGATAGATGATAAATCAAATTAATAATATATTTATATAATTATATATTTATTTTAAAAATTAATAATTATTATATAAAATTATATAAAATTATATATATATTTGAATATTCGGATACAGATCGAATGGTTGTCTATACATACCTATATTCATATCTATTTTTCTTTGATGGATATAAATACAGATATGAATAGTAATCAGATTCTCAAATTTTTATCCATATTCAAATTGATATAAATATAAAAATGGATCCAAATAGATAATGTCCATATCATTTTTATCCCTAATAATAAGTGTTATTTAGCACCAGTCCCTAATCCTTACATAAAATAACTTTGCTTGAAATTCAAATTTTTATACCAACCTTTTACCCTGAAAAAGTGTGACGTGTCAAAAGAATCATTTCTTATTGATTAAAAAGTTAATTTAGACGACAACAACATCACCCTTACAATTTTGTGATTGTCGGAGGTTTTCAATTGTAGCATCTTGTGACGCCATCATGGTAAACTTTATCTGAATACTTAAACAATTCCGAATAAGGAAGGTGGGGCAAACAACAACTGATATAACCGTAACGTCGGTCAAGGCTCAGAAAGGATCCGTTGGAATGTAAGGAACTTGGGAAAGGTGATAAGGTGCTTAGCTGCATGCATGACTATGGCTGGCAAGATTTTAAATTTCATAAGATGAGACTTTCAATTTTTTTCATGAAATGGAACACATCATCATCCCACCCCATCTTGATATTTAGGATAAAAAATATCCCAACATATTTTGATCGAGATAGTAAAATACTAATAAGATGTCCTGACACATGAAATGATACTCTATCCTAATATCCTGCGGAACATCCAACTTGAATCCTTGATGACTAATATGTTTGGAATAAAATCTAAAGGGCTTTCCCGACGGACAATAGATGCATGCACACAAGGGCACAACATGAACAAGATTATCAATAAAGTAATCCAGCACTGACTAATGGCTATGAAACGGCACAAACCAGTATCATGCAAACTATGCATCATTCATCATTAATTCAGACAGACGGGGAGAGGGAGAGAGAGAGAGAGAGCTGATTCCTGATTGAAAGATATCGGATTTTGAGATCCCGTTTCCTCCATGTTGTTAACCAAATTAACATTTTTAAAAATTGATATAAATTTGATGAGCGTTGTTTCGAATACTCTCAAAACAACCATGAAATGCACTTATAAAATGAATTAGAACAATATACACAGGCAGCAAATAAAGTGTGATCTAATGCACCGTAAATTACATCAGATCATTGACAAGGCTGGGCAAAGGTTAATTTATTACACCAACACTAGAAAGTCGATGTACCCCAAAAATCCAATTGAACATGAAGAATGTTCACCAACCAAACAATTCCAACGTACAATGATAAACTTAATATAAGTTCATGCTACCTGTCAACAAATGTGGAATAAATGATAAAATCCTGAACCGAACATTTTCTCTGTTGGTTGTCAGTGCCTTGATCTGAAAAGACGGGGCCGATTGGTGAACACGCGACCATTGGCTCTCACAAACGCTGCTACACCAAAACTCAGGCCAGCCCAAAAAAGTGAGAACACTAAATGGCGAACATCATTTCGTGCTGCAAAAGAAATAGACAACATCAGATAATTCTCAGGTAGCTTGATCACGTAAAACCTAAACCAGAAAGAGTTCCACCCAACTACTTCAAAGTTCTCAAAGACATTATAAACTGAAAAAGTTACTTGAAAACTCCTTATCGTTGACCTTGTTGATCACGTGAACTCCAGAGCCATAACCACACCCTATGTGAAGCACAAAAAATTGATCTTATAAACTAACATGTCTAACTGCTAATATCAGTTTTGCACTAGGAAGCCGTTAGCAACCATTCAGAATTAAGTGTACTTTTGATTATCCCTATGGCCGCAAACAGGTTGTGTCAGACTAGGGCATGCTTAACCCCAAACTGTGATTTTTTTTTTCCCTAGAACAGATGGATTAGATCCATTGATTATAAGTCCAGCCAACCAAATCAGAAAATAAAGAGTGTTAAAAAGGAGGTGTCGCCTCACAATCAGACCAAAGAGCTCTGCCTGAATGATTCGATGTAGGGCATCATCTAGTCTGTCAGTCGGTTCATCTCCTTATAATTATGTGAAGCATTGGAGACAAATAAAATAGAAAGGAACCATACGTGTGTAAGCAATAGAAGCCTCACACTAATTGAACTCTGATTCAAGATCCAACCCACCACTGTTGTTGAATCACCTTCTGAGAGAATACTACTAGCTCTCAATACCAACCTCACATACATAAGATCCTCCCACACTCTCTCAGTCCAGCCCCTGAAATTGTGATATCAAATAACTATGTGCCACCAGCAGCTACTAAGTTAGAGTCTGGTCCCCCTGATAACAAATGCTCCGACACCACAAGTGCCTCCATCAATCACACTACCATCAAAGTCAACCATGAGGAAACTAGGGGATGGGGGCTCCCAAGAGATGGAAACTGCACGGGGAACATCTGCCGTTGAAAGAGAGTCCCAGTAGTCTCTAGCTGTCCAGGCATGTTTAGTGGTTTGCAATTTAATAATTTCCCTAACCCTTTCTAAAACAGATCTTGAAGACAAGTTCTGATTTTCAACAACGCGACCATTGCATGCTCACCATATATTATGAGATATAAGCTAACTAAATGCACATGATTCTTCCATTCTACTTCTGCTTTCTTTCAAAAACTTAGAAAAAAAGTCAATGGCTTGTTTTCATATTCAAGTTATGATTACGGACTCATATCCAACCCATTAGCTGATAGGGTCAAGTCAGGTGGATCCATGGAAAGGATTTTAGACCAAGTGGGTCATCTGATTCAGGTTGGGGTCAAGTATGACCTAGTCGCAACCCAAAGTGTTCACGTTTGGTTTATAACGGATCAGGATTAAGATTCAGACTCTTGTATAGCTAAAATATATAATTAAATATAAAATCACTAAAAATTTATCAATAAACCTAAAAAAAGGCAACTTAAACTTGAATTTTCATTCAAAGTTTTAAATTTCATCCAAGTAATTGATCATTCTTAAGTTTACAAAATACAATTTTTAATATACCCACACACACCCACACAACACACACACACACACACACACGTAATATATTGATATGCTTAAGGACATTATAAATAAGAATCCATCAAGACAAAAAGTAGAATACAAATGGTTACATATATAACTAGGTGAAAATACATGAGAAGAGATGTGGTTGTTGAGATGGAAAGAAATTAGTTTAAATTAGAGTTCATTCAATGAAATAGAAATGATATTTAGAGTCAAGGACAAGGAGGTTTATATAATTTGGGTTTTTGGATCAGGCCAATCAGGTTCTGGTCGGGACGGACCCATCTTTTGTTGACTCAAATTAGACTCAGATGATATACCGATGTGGTCAGGATAGATCGAGTCAGTTGGAAAAATACAAAATCTGACCCAACCCAAACTTTGGATCAGGTCCAGTTGTTGAACCCAACCCAATCCATGGGCCTTCAAATATGGATCGGATTGGGTCTAATATGGTCAGGATTGGGTCAGGTCATAGGTCAACTCAACCCATTTATAGTTCTAATCATCCGAGAAATTTTGCATATAAACCATTGCTTTCTCCCTTATATGCATATAAATCCTTCCCTTACTGCTATTCACAATTCACATGCACTATTAATATTATACTAGTTACCCTATACATCCTTACCCTCAACTGTGACCAAAAAGAGCGACACAGACAAATAGAGTAACCACTTTTCCTTGATAAATTATAAGGCTGTATTTGGTTGTACAACAATCCAAGTTAGTTCAATTAAATGGAGTAAGCTGGAGGGGGGAACAGGAGGGTTAAATTATTCCACGTTTTCATTTGGAGTTATTCGAGCGAGGTAAAAGGGTTAGGAATAGAAAAAGTAGAGCATCTAGTGTAACAATTTTTTTTTAAATATCCATTCCATCATCCTAGAAAAGTAGTTCATCCAAGATCCACAAAACCGGTACCAGGACCCATACTAGTCAGCAGTCGGTTCGACCTAATATGGAATGAATGAAGCAGTTTGGTCCGATTCAGCAAACCGAGTCACATCATTTTTAAATAAAAGTAATAAACAACCTAAAACTCACCTAACAAAACAACTTGCTAAAAATGCATACCTTCTCTCCACTCTTCCTCAAAATTTTTCTTTCTTATTTTTTCCCAAATTCTCATCCCCTAAAACCTTAGAACAACAATGGGCTCTGATCCCGCTTCCACTTGGATCAGTTGACTCTGCAAAAGTTTCGCATAAAAATTATGAATCATCCGGATCAGCTCTCTTGGACTAGATCTCTACGAGATTCTTTTACCTCTAGTTCCCGAACAAACACAAACCTCTTCCAGCAGGGCAGAGCTAGGCTGTGGGTTACATGTCCTCTCTCATCTTATCATATTTGGATGGCATGCAGGGGCTAACAGTGTGAGAAAGAAGATCATCCGAACTTGATGACATTAGCAGGAGGAGAGGACGATACACGAGATAGAAGATTAGGTGGGTGTTTGATAGCATCAAAGGAGCTAAAGAAAGGGATGAATGGGAGAAGAGCTCCCGATGCCACATGTATTTAGATTTTGTTAAATCCTTGATTGGATCCAAGTTAAAGGAGATGTGCCCCCTTGACTAGGGGGAGGAAATCAAGTCAGGTCAGACTAGATACAGATCGGTCAGCAAAAATCTATCCACCCAAATCAAACTTTTTATTAAACAGATGAAAAATCCAAATTTGTCAAAAAGGTAACCTAACCCGATCCACAATAGTTGAATCAAGTTAAAAGGGTTTAATGGATAATAGAAAGGTCAAAAAATCTGTCAACCCGAACTAACCTTTTTATTAGGAGGTCAAAATCCAAATTTTATTAAGCAGGTAACCTAAAGTGATCTATGATAAAATGAATCAAGTTAAATGGGTTATATGAGTTGAGCATTGCCACTCCTACCTCTAACCCCGTCTCATCATGTCATTGTGCTTTTCAAAACCATGAGGTGGATTGGATGGCCTTGATGTTCTTTTGCACAAAAGATCTAACCTGAACCCTTTGACAATGGGCCATGGCATAACAAATACCAGCAAAAGCGGCCAAGTGGTGGATGTGGGAGAAAGAGGTGACTTTGAAGACCTTACCACGGAAGAGTCCAAAATGTTGAGATTCCCATCCAAGAAAAAAGCACTATAGCAAGAAGGATCATTCGTCATGCCTAAAGGATGGCCATATAAGTCAATTTGCGGTTGAGATGCCATCATAGCACTTTTAGAGGTGCAGGAGAAATAGGTTACATAAAGCAAAGGGTTATAGTAAGGAGGATATAGAGCTGGCTAAGAATGCAAAGATTTGTTCTCAAGTAGATCCACCATAAGAGAGGAGGTTTTAGTGGAAGGAGCGAGAGGTTTTAGTGCAAAAGAATCAATATTCTTGAAATGTATAGTATCAAGTGATTGAAGTTGACAGGAAGGGGTAAACCATATATCACTAGTATTATAATGAACATTTATGTTACAAAAGGCAAAAAAGGTAGGATTTATATGTAATAATGGAAAATCATGGGGTTATATACAAAAAGACCAAGAAACTAAACAAAGTTTAAAATCGAAAGATGCACTTGAATTATAATATGCATCATAAAATCTTTCGCATCTATCACCCATTTAAGTTTCATATATAAATTTGTTGTAGCCATAACTTCTCAAAAAATTGAACAAAAGAACCATTAAATGCTAGATATACTATGAGGAGAAAGAAAAGGTAGAAAACTGCTCAAATGATTGTATTTCTAGAAAGCAAGGTTGCCAAATTGACCCAAATCACCCGGCTTAGGGTGTACGATCAAACCAGTGCGGAACTGGCCCAAGATGGTTGTTTGGGTTGGTAAATGTCCTGATCCAACCCAAACCAAGCAAAACCACCTAGTTGCACGGGAGGCCTTCTCTCTTTTCTGCAAAAAGAGAGCTTTATGGTAGGTTCTGTGAGGAAAATCAGGGAAGAAGAATAATCTGTCATTTTTTAGCTTAAATCCAAGCTAAATCAGGCACAATCTGCTCCCTGCTCTTCATTCTCATCTTTTTTTTTTTTAAATTTTTATGCCTAAAATAGGCTAAAAATTGTTCAAATCATGGAATTTTCGCATGATTTCATGATATATTGTGGACTCGAGGGTGATTGAGACATTGAAGAAGAAATCATGATTTTTTATTGATTGTGTAATTTTTATTAAAAATATAGTTTTGGATTAAAAGCAAGATTTTAAATCCCGTGAGACGGGGCTATCCCGATTTTTTCATGGAATGAGATGTGCCGCCGTCCCGCCCCATCCCGACACTTGAGACAAAGAATGTCCCAAGGCATCCCGATCGGGATACTGGGACACTAACGGGATGGCTCTTTCCTGACACGGAATGGTATCCTGGCCCGGCATCCTGCAGAATATCCCGCTGGGACCTAAATCCTTGATTAAAAGAAATAAAATAATGCTAAAAAATTTATAAAAATGGTAGCAATATAAATTACCTTCTAAATTTATGTTTGATTGCAATATAAATTGTTGTTTTAGAATATGTTATTCACATGTTTTTTAAAAAAAAAATTATCACAATCACATTCAACTAAATGTGCTTAATAATCTACAAATGTCCCTCACCAGATGACTAACTTTTACATTGTACGTGCAAACTCCATACACTTTCCTTCCAAACTTATCTGATTTATACAAAGTTCTCCAAAATGCTTGAAGCATATTTTGTTGGCAAGTGGAAGTAGGCCATGGACCAATAAGGAGATACAAAGATCTACCGTGCTTGGAGTCAAACTTTAAGAGCTAGTGTGTCTAAATATGCATAATACCATCAAGGGCCTAATGTATTGCAGTTAGAATACACTAAACCATATCATACATTTAAATCTAAACCTTAGTGATAAGCCTTAATGCATCACATAGGGAAAGGCATAGCTGGTATTCTTTCGTTGGGGGCAAACTACACAATGACATCCCTAAATTTTAACTTATAGAGTCAAGCAATCACTTTCTAGACAAATAAGTTTGATATAAATTTTATATAAATTTGATTCATTTCGGATAATGTCTCGAAACATGACACTTGAAATCAGCTGACTAAGAAGCACATGGACAATATTAGATTTTACAGAAATGACAAGCCTGAGAAAGACCAATGTTGTTTTATGGGGTAAGGAAGATGAGTTGATGGGTTTTTCTTGCAGTCATTTTCAAGTAGAGAAGTAGAGAGGAAGTCTACAAAGCCAAAAAGAAGGATCTATTTTAGCTCTTTTCTCTTGATAGCTGGTAGTATTATATCATTTTCTGAGATTTTCTAAAGCGGAAGGCTAGAAACTTTGGATGATGGATAGGAGCAGCGTATATAAGGTAGTAATTGGGATAAGGTGTGATAAAGGAAACAAAAAAAAAAGATCTCTAAGGAAGGTGGTTCTGGTAATGTGCCAAGGGAATGATATCTAGGTGGAATGGAAGTCTTCATTCAACCACATCACATTCCCCATTGGTATATCTTAGGTTGGGGATATGCAGTTCGCCACTAGGCCTGTTCAAGTTCATTTGGCTCCACCGTTGCATGCGAGTTAACCTAATAAAGATTAGAGTGTAGGCAAAGACTCAAGTCTTCAGAAGATAGTTCAAAATGATGAAGTAGAATTGGGGTCAAGAGGTATCTGTTCACTTAGTAAGGTATCTAGGTTATACTAGTGTTGGGTTGGTAGTTGTTTTTGTATGGAAAGACAGCTAAGATGTACTATGATCAATATTGAAAAAATAGACAAGATAGAACAAAGCAGGCCAATAAAAAATAATCACACATATAGCAGACATAAGAAATTGCATGGTTCACTTAAGCCGGGTCACATAAATGATCCAAAGAGGTGAAGAAATTCAATTAAATTAATTCCTTGAATCAAATCAATCCACTTCCTTGGAAGAACCAACTTTTCTTTTAGTAAAGATTATGGATAACACAAGATATTCCTGTTAGAGTAATGGAGAAGAATGACACTTCTTGGTATACACCAATCCACCCTTTCTCCAAGCCCACCTGCTCTCTATCCTCCACAAAACCATAAACCTGGGCTTCTTTTGTATTTCCCAATTAGAGGTGGACTAGGAACTGGTTGACTAGACTTCAGGGTGGATCAATCAAGTGAAATCAAAAAATGGGTCCAAGAAAGGCAGAACCAGGACCTATGCCAGTCAGCTGGCGGTACGAGATGGTACGGATCCATACCTGACCAGACCGGCGGGAATAGACAGAGGAGAAAGGAACTGAGGAAAATAAAGAAACAAAGAGATAGAGAAGGGGGAAGAAAAAAAAAGAAGGGAGAGGAAGCTGTCTAAGAGGCCACCAAAGGGCCTCTGGCTGGCTGCGAAACAACACAATCAATGCCTGCGGCACCGCGCACGGGATTTTTTTTAAAAAAAATCCGAATTATGGTGAAGCCAACAAACCCATTGCTGGCTTCACTATTTTTAACTTTTTTAAAAAAAATTCTCAAACAATGAAGCCAACAATGAATTTGCCGACTCAAGTTATTCATCGGCATTTTTAAAAAAACACGATGAGGGAATAGGGGCAGTCACTTCTGTTCCACGGCCGCAGTTTTCCGCCGCTCGGTGACCACGATGGCTATCCGATGCCCTCTGATAGCCTCTTCGCCGGCTGCACAACCCTCCGATACCATCGGTCCCCCCTCTCTCTCGTTTAAATGCCATATGACACCGAGCTGCAGAGGCCTCCATGGCTCTTTAGCGGCCTCGACGGGCCATCACCGGCCTTCAACGACGGCATCCCATCTTCCCCTCCTCTCTCTCCCTTCCTCTCAAGGTTTTAAATCCCGTGGGATAGGGCTTATCCTGCTTTTTCCATGGAACGGGACGCGTCGCCGTCCCGTCCCGACACTTGGGACAGAGGATGTCCCAAGGCATTCCAATCGGAATGCTGAGATGCGAGCGGGACAGCCTGTCCCAACACAAGGGATAGTACCCCATCCCGATGTCCCACAGGACATCCCAGGATGTCTCGCTGGGATCTAAATCTCTGTTTCCTCTCTTTCCCTCTTCGTTGTCCGATGTTTCGATTTACCTATCCGAATTGTCCTGATTTGTCGCCAATACGGCTCAAAACACCCTGAACCGTCCAATTCAGGACGATTCGACGAACCTTGGATGGATCCTTAGACATTGATGTGATCAACCTCCTCTAAATTGCTTACAAACCAAAAATCATGTGCTTTGGAGACCCCTTATCTGATGCATCAAGTGGTTAAAAAAGGAAAATTTGAATAATGCTCATTTTTTTACCACTTGATGCACATGCTAGGGGTCTCCAAATAAATTATTTTTTAGTCCTTAAGCAGTTTAGAAGAAGAGGTATTGAAGCTCCATCTTGTGATTTTAATTGACCGGATCTTTGTTGAAATGTAGTCAACTGGATCCTACTCAACCACTCTCTTTTTATTTGTTGGACAAGTGGTGGTTGCATCTATTACTAATCTATGTCAACGTCATTATCATCATCAAGGTTTGCAGTCTCAATAATGGACTGCACGCCAATAGGTGACCAGTATGGTATAGTACTCATACCACATCAAACTACACTGGTATACCAACATACATAAATACTATATATTTTATTTATAATATATATGTGTATATGTGTGTGTGCGTGTGTGTGCGCGCGCGCGCGTGTGTATATATATGTATGTATGTATGTATGTATATGTATGTGTATACACACACACACACAAATAATATATGCTTCCCTTATTTAGTTTTGAGTGGAAAATAGGGTTTTGTGAGTTTGTTTTGATTATTAAATGAAATATACCTTTTTTTGGTTACATCTCTAAAAGGATGGCATAACTATATAATACACGTTAAATTTATTAAGTATAACATTGAAAATATAAAATATATACATTAAAATAGGAAAAAGTATATTTTCTCAACCAATATTAAGCACTAAATCTCTAATTAATCTAGGAGTTGCTTCAAAGTTGGCCTTTTATTCAAGAAGCAATTAATATGCCAAAAATTAATCAAACTGCTGAGAGAAAAATAACAGACAGCATGCTAAACCCCAAGAATGATACTAATTTTTGGAATCTAGCATTTCCATTATTTTTTCTATTAATTTTTTATCAAAAAATATGTTTTGTTATGAAAACAACAGACACCATGCTAAACCCCAAGAATGATACTAACTTTTGGAATCTAACATTTCCATTATTTTTTCTATTAATTTTTTATTCAAAAATATATTTCAAATAACAAAATATCAAAAAAAAAAACAAAAAAAGCCACACCATTGCATAGATATGACTAAGATCCATGATATATCATGAAATCATGCCAAAATACAAAATTTTGGCATAATTTCCCCATATTTTTTCAATTTCCACCATAGGATGTAACAGAAAAAGAAATGGAAGATGGAATCTAGGAAACACCTTGCTAAACATTGGATCTGCCCACTCTGCTTACCTTTCCACTTGCCCTGTCTTTCTCCTCTCTTGCAATGCTCATGGGTGAAATTGAGGAAGAAAAGAGCATGGTTACCTTATCTCTTTCAATTACTACGAAAGAGGTGCTAATTGAGCCCATACTAGAGCCTTACTAGGCCAAATTGCTCAAAATTGAGTGACTCTAGGCGATTCAGCACAATAAGTACCAATCCACACCAGTTCGAGCCCTATTTCATGCCAAGACCACAAATCATCCTGGTTTGTGGTTGGTACAGGATGGTGCATCAATCCTTGATCATCACTAATTGTGATGTCTTTGGTATTTCCTCCATTATTATGACTACATCAGCAAGCATTTCGATATGATCTAGGTCCTCTCACATACTTTCTTGGAGCAGCCTCTATCTTCTTCAATTGTCATCATTCGGACAACTAAATGGGATCAAATGCTTGATGCAAAACATCTTCATACACCTGTGGAACTTGAACCAAACTATCATGATTTGATGGCTTCCCTCTTTCAAATGACACTCACACCAATCAACTTCACAACGACCTACAATAATAACATGACTGCAGATCACATTTGTCATTTATCAAGTTTCTTTATGTATGCATTGACCCACTATACATTTCAAGGCCATCAAATGCCTTCTTTGTTATATGAGAGGCACATTTTTTGTTTTGGTCTGACTAAATTTCACATGTGAGAAGTAACATAAATAAGTTCAAGGGCAGCAACAAATTAAGTAAATCACTGCATTTATCATGACCAACTGGAACTTTGGAATGATAAAAGTGGCATGTTCAACTATGACCAGCCAGGGTTGAACATGGTTTACTATGATTAAGCTCATCTAGTAATGGCATATCACAATCAATTAATGGTAAGAAACAAAGATAAAAGTTTGAAGATGATCGCTCTAATTTTTGGGTAATTGGCTTCAATTTTTCCAAAGCAAAGCCCTTACTTGATATAGAAGAAACATATGCATCTCAGTCACATTAGTTGCTTGGGTCCAACTTTGTAGATTGACTACTTAAGATACATGACTTCCCTTGTCAACTGGTTAAGCTACAATTTTTTTTTATGAGCAACATATTAATTATCTGGTACGAGCACACTAGGTGTATGAAAACACAAACAACAATTGATTTCTTGATGAAGTGCTCTAGTTCCTGGACAAAATTGCCCCTTATACACTTAAATTATTTTTAAAAAAAATTGAGGAAAAGAGGATGTAATTTCTTTCACACACATTCTATCAGTAATTGATCAACCACAGTAAGTAAAACGTATTCAGTAGGCAAATAAGCTGAATATTTTATTGGTACAGATATCTTATGACGAGACAACTAATTAATATGCAACATTAAACAGGAGTAAAGTTATGGTCATCTCACCTTGTCTAAGTGACATCATTGCAAACATAAGTCCAGCCAAAACCAGTGCGAAAGCCAGTCGGAAGGACTGCAAATGAGAAAATCATAATCTAAAGTAGTTTAGCTGAATAACGAAAAACAAATATTACCTAGAATTTCAAGCTTCCAATCCAGGAATAAAAAGACCACATTGATAGGCATAGATGTTGAGAAAAGCAAAACACGAAAGACAAATACGAGATCAATAGATGCAACTTCTCCTGCTTGTCTGTCATGCCAAAAGAAGCGAGCTGAAAATAAATGTCATTTTACTCGAAACAAAAGAAAAGCAGCGAACAGGAAAAAAAAGAAAAAGGCATACAATATCCAATTTCTTTAACATTCATTTAGAAGAATAGAAATGAGAGATGAAGCATCAACATTCTTAAGAAGGGAGTGGGTGGATGAGAAACAGCAGAAATACAGACTAACAAGGTGGTTGGAACAAGGAAAAAGGGGTAAAGATATGAAGAGCCAGCAAGCCGCAGAGAGAGAGAGAGAGAGAGAGAGAGAGAGATGTCGAAGATATTAATTTTCATTATAAAAACTGGAATTCCATAGTGCCATATAGAAAAGCACTAACCTGCTTGACGACTTAATCCTAATGACACTAAGGGTCTGCTTACACAATCTCAATAAGTTAGACTTGCCTTACGGAGATTTACACAGCTCTTTTGTGATCACTTCTACATTTGTTACTTAACAACAAGCAAAATATGCAAAACTAAAATCAAAATAGTAAATCCAGAATTTCCATCCATGTGCATTACTTCTTTAGTTAAAGAAACACATCCTTGAGGTTAGGAGCTTAAACAGTTCAATCTGCCTTCTGCCTTGTATACACTTTATCTAAATGATGCAACTTTGTGAAATATTTTGTTAATGTAATCTTGACTGGATTGGCATGGCTAAGTTATTTAGACAATGTTTCATTCTAAATATAAAGTTTCTCTATGATGATACATACTGGCTCTAGTACCAGCATGCTACAACTTATTTACAATTTTGCTAGTAATTTTGAACGCATCATGTAAAAATGTATTTTGGGCTTTAATGGACTGATATGTAATAAATCATCTCAATGGGTCTTGCTCATTTTAATTTAGTATATTCATGTTAAAACTTTGTAGATCCCAACAATTAACAGTAACGACAAAGTTGTCGAATGCCTCAATAAAGCAAAAAACAGTAGTTTGTCAATAGCTGGTGTGCCAAAACCTGCCCCATCCTTCTTTCTTGTATTTGTTCTTTTTGTGTCTTTTGATGACATTTAACCAAATGTAAACCTGATTTTCCCAGCTTTCGGTGTGTGTGTAATTGACATATCCCAATACACTTATCTAGGATCAAATATACAGCAAAGAATCTACACATTGAGCATTGTGAAGTATCAGAATGCTCTTTATTTGAAAGTTAGTAACATAACACGAATGTTTTCAGCATTTTTCACTACAGTTTGAATTTTGAAACATGTTTGTACTATGATTAAATTTTAAATTTAGTTCTCTCTCTTTCTCTCTGTTTTCTTCTTATTCTTTTTTTTTTTTTGTTGCCAAGATCTACAACACATCCATTTTAAGATCTCTTCTTCTAGTTAGACTTCTCTTTAAAATGCCCAAAGCAGAGAGAAATGAGACTGCTGTTGATGTATGACCATCCAAGGATGTCACTGTATGCCTGAAGGTATAAGGGATATCTTCATTTGGTTATTCTTGACCCCAGAACCTTCCTTTCAAAGCATGATAAATATATTACCATAGGATAGGGCTCTAATGGTGTTTCTATACCCTAACATGGCTCATTTAGAGTTTTTCAATCAAAATTAAGAAAATATGTTCACGGATGTCTGCTGATCTTTTTGTATCCATGGATCCAAATCTATCTTAATATCTTGCATATATCACAATTCCTAAGTATCAATGACTGCAAGAATTTGCTTGCCATTGGCTACCAATTCAATGTTTCTAGAGTAACAGGAAAGAGAATTACTATTTCAGAGTTTATAACCTCCTAAAGTAGACTAATAAGTTTATAACCATGATGAATGGGTCAAAAAGCAATTTCAATGCTACTGGCTTGATAAGCTTTGTCCACATGTATCAATAGATAATGCCCCAGACACAATGGATCATGGTTCGCCGAACCAGCCTGAACCGGATGGTTTGGAGGCATACCAAACCGTACCGGCGGCTACCCAGTGCGGTTTGGATGTCCGATTCAGAATGCCAGCGAAAACAAAACGAGAGAGGAAAAAAAGGAAGAGAGAGAGGAGAGGGAAGGAGAGGGTAAGGCCAGCGGTGGCTCACCGAGACTAGTAGATCTTTGTGGTCCTCCATTAGAGACTGAGAAGAGAAAGAGAGGGAGAAGGGAGGGGAGAGGAGGGAGGGGAAGGCGACGGATAGGCCATCGGAGGGCCGTTGAGGACGCTGGACAGCCCAAAACCCTACCTAAAAAAATCCGACAAAATAGTGAAGCCGGCAATGAGTTACGAAACAGGGACGAAATCCTATACTTCGAACCCATAGTGCCCGAGGGGGTTTGGGCCACCCGACAGCCATGGCAGGCACCCGATGGCCCTTCGTCGACCTCCCCGCCGCCCTCTCCTCTCCCCTCTCTATCTCTCTTCTCAGTTTCTCTCGCGGAGGACTGCAGAGCCAAGAGACCTCGGCAATCCTCCGGCTGCCTATGCAGCCCTCCGCTGGCCACCGTATGTGTCTCCGCTAGCCACCCATTCTCTCCCTCTCTCCCTCCCCGCTCTCTTTATCTCTCTTTTCCTCCCCGATTCATCTCCATTTCCATATCGATTCGGATCCTACACAATCCAATACGGGGGCATACCGACTCGTACCATTGACCAACCGACATAAGGTACGGTTCCAGATCGGTGATCCTTGCTATGGATAAATATAGAAACTTGGATTGTGGGGTTAAATGATTACATTCCCAATAGTGTATCTAATAGGACTCTCAAACAAATCCCACCATAATAGCATTGGAAACAGGCTTATGTTATGGAGCTTAATTAAATATGGAGGTACTAAAAGCTTTAAAGGATGTTTGACAATCCTGTAGGATTGGGCCAATTTGAGTCTGCACAATGAACAAGTTTAACATACTCTAGCAAACTCCACAACACTTCCCTCTTGCTATTTTGAAGCATAAAACAATAACATGCTACTTCCTTCAGTAGCATCCATTTCTATCATTCTTAACAATAATCTCCATCACTTACAATTAAGAATAGCAATTAATAATCTAATATTTTGCAATTTAGACATGTGAACATATTTTAAAAGCTACCAATTTTTAGCATTACTCCCCTCAACATACATTTCAAAGAAGACGCAAATAATTTCACATTTGATATCAAAAAACACATCACCATGAACACATGACTCAATACTAAAAAAGGTTAGCACTTAAGCACAAAAGTAGTTTTGCAATTTATATAAGAGAGAAAACCTTTAACTGTTAATTTTTTTATATTTTCCATTCCAAAAAATATTTTTTTTTGCTGATATAAACTTGATTAGTTTTTCCCTATATGTCCAAGCATATCATTAGTGTTCTGAATTAATATTAGATGCATATGCCTCATGCTAGCAGTTCATAGTGATGCCAGAACAAAAGGAACAAAAAAGAAAGTCGTTTCTTTGATGGTTGTGATGGTTGGCCACCCAATAGTTTCCTAGTATGTGTGCAGGACAGTGGATTGTCAAGACAAAACATCTGCTACCCCCGAGTGTTGAGATTCAGGGCAGTCCTGTTCCATGGAAAAACCAAGACAAGCCCATCTCATGGTATTTAAAATCTTGGTACTCTTGGCTAATCTTTCCACATTCCCTTGCTTGTAATGGGTCCTAACATAAGAAGGTAGGGGTGCCACACCCACCTTAATTATTTTCTCTTATATAACACCAGCACTGTAACCCTACAAAAGGTAGGAGTGTCACTCCGACTTGTAATCCCCATTCCCAACTGGCATCCAAACTACACCCTAATCAAGGTTTTAAATCCTATGAGACAGGGCTGTCTCGGTTTTCCTATGGAATAGGATGCATCGCCGTCCCACTCCATCCTTACACTTGGAATAGAGGATGTCCCAAGGCATCTCGATCGGGACGCTGGGACGCTAGCGGAACTGTCCTGTCCCAACACATGGGATGGTACCCCATCCCGGTGTCTCGCTGGGACCTGAATCCCTGACCCTAACCAATTGATGAATGGATCAGGTGTAGGTATGAAGTTAGATCCATTGAAAATTTCAAGTCAGATCTGAGTTTCATGTTTTTATGCTCGACCCAACCCAGTCCCAACTAATTACATAGTTTATACATATAATATTAGTTTTATTTATATACCCTCCAATTTCTAAACTCGTCGTGTACGGAACTTCATTCCATAGATCAAGAATCACAAGAATAGGATGGTACTGCTAGCGCCAAGGTCTATCATACTCATTCATACCGTCCTAATATCGTATCATATTGATAAAGTCCCATTACGATACTGCATTTGGTTCAGTATATGAGCCGAACCAATTCGTAACAGTCTGAACTGAGCATAATCACCCCATACCAACTGCTATCATGGTTGGGACTTGGGAGAAAGAAAAAGTCTTGAGAGCCTATCTCAATACCATGCATACCCTAACACACCGTCCATACCATACCAAACTAGTAACATACTGATGTTGTTTCTAGTATTGGTTTTGCAGATCTTGGCCAGTACTGTAATGTTCCAATGCAAAACCAACACCTATACAGGTACCAGAATGCTAAAACCACCGGTATGGCTGATATGGTGTGAACCGATCGTATTTTATCGACAGAAATGATCAATATCCACAGTTTTTTATTCCTTCAATGTTTTCAATTTTGGTACATACCATTGGTATAAAATACCAGTACTTTACAATACCATAATGTTTTGATGCAAAATTCAGTAATGGTATTTAGAACCTCTGGTTCTGTACTTTAATGGGGTAAAGAGAAGATTAATCATATGTTACAATGTTTTCAGTTGTTCATACTTGACTTACTGTATCATTTTAATTTTTGGCTAATGATTTTTATATGACTGACAATCAATCAAGTGTTGGTCATAATTTATTTTTTAAAGCATATAATTGGATGTTTTATTGATAAACTTCTTAAAGCATGGAGAGTTTTAGCTTGATTAATTGTTCACTATGTATAGTCCGTTACCAGATAGGAACCAAGATCTACACAAACTCAACCCAAAGATTTAATGGGTTTCATGATATTCTAATCAAGGTTTTAAATCCCGTGGGATGGGGCTATTCCAATTTTTTCATGGAATGAGATGCACTGCCGTCCCGCCTCATCCCGACACTTGGGATAGAGGATATCCCAAGACGTCCCAATCGGAACGGTGGGACGCTAGTAGGACGGCCCTATCCAGATATATGGGATGGTTTCCCATCCCGGTGTCCCGCGGGACGTCCCATTGGAACCTGAATCCTTGATTCTAGTTACCCCAAATAGACCCTAACCTGATTTTTCATTAAGCCTAGCATGGAGCAAAATTTAGACCCACAGCCCCAAATGGGTCTGGGTTTGTTCTAAAAACCAGACCCTATCTGACCCGATAACACCCACAAAAATGGAAACTTGGTTTTGGACTTAGCTCGTAAATTGAGATCATCAAAACCTAGATTAGAGGCTTAGGATTTCATAGAGGTGAGGAGCCACTAAGCATTATCCATTTCTTATCCCCTTTCCTACTTTTGGTACTGTTTTTTCTCCTTAGGTTTTGAATCAACATCTTCCTGTCTAGCCTTATTGTTAATTTGAATCTCTAACTTGAGTTCCATGCCCATCTCTATTATCAAAAATTTAACTTTTGCACTGTTGATATTTCAGGGAATCCCATGATGACCACAACATCACCCAAAATGGCCACCAGAAGGTGAAATTTGGGTTCCTTAGCCCAACGTACATACCCAAGCCCCTCTCTAATGCACAAATATAGAGACACATCAACTGATCCTCACATGCTCCTCCCATTAAAACCTGGTTCCTTCACCATGAAGGGGTCCAATCACAAATCACACACCACAACCAGCCTGTAATCAGACCTAAACTGGCTCATGCTGTAGTATCCCTGGTCGATATGTGGGCCATAAGCTTGATCTGCTCTGCCACCATTTGCATCGACCTACAACCTTTACTGAAAAAGGCTGGCCAAAAGGGGTAATCTGGAGTCCTTGGCCTTTCTTAAGTACCCAAGTCCTCCCCAACACAACCAATCTGGGTCTAGACGCATGACCATGCAGACCCTCACTAAAAAACTGTAAAATTAGTAAATCAGCCCTATCCATCTTCATTTTAAACCCCAAATAGAATTTCTCTAGGTTATCCTGTGTCACATAGTTTGTATTATTTCTAGTAAAACCAACTTCAAATAACCAATAATCAGCATATTAATGCACTTTCTAAGAGATTTAGTAATTAAAAACATAATTCACAATTCAATGGTAAGGTTTTCGTGAATTTTAAGCAAACAACATTGTGTATACGCACCGCGTAGCTCTCCAAGCCAGCTGCTTTGGTTGCAGGAGCCATATCTCGACTAAGAGAAACAATGTAATGCCCTTGTAGTAGATCAATAGCGTCCTTACGACCCATGCAACAATAAACAAAATCTTATAAAGGTAATAGTTGAATTATTCCATGGGTACATGCAGTTACAGAATGAGATCTTGTAAGAACATTCATTATTTTTGTTGGAAACAAATGAAAGATTCATAATGTTTTGCAGACAAGAAATTCCAAGAGGATAAATCATTTTTGAAAAGTATGCAACTTACGTGTTCTTATAAATGAAGATAACATGTAAATGAAAGAAATACTTTGTTGATGAACAACCAGATTCCACTTACATGTATCCTTCTAATAAATATACATGCTGATGTTTAGTTTCTCACTTACAAATTAACAAATATTTTTCTTGATCCTTTCTTCCCTTTGATAAGGACAAGTGGTACTTACTTTTAAGTTTTCCCCAATAAAAGAATGTAAAAAATTTACATGTTTTTGAGATTGTTTTCTTTATAAGAAACAGTTTTCAACAAATAGTTTCTGCCTTTATGGCAAGGTGTATCTTTTGCCTCAGATTATAAGGGAACCTTATGTAAGAATATGTGATCTTATATGAATTATTTGAACTCTTTTCTAGAATTACGTGTTTCGGTCCACTTATGGTATCTCATTTCTTATTGGGAACTCTAACTCTGTTATTCCAGTAAGAAAAATGTTTCATGCGTGAATTTTCGAATAATGAGATGATTCACATGTAATGCTTTAAGGTCATTCATTTTAAATGGAAACTTAAATTAACTTAACCATCATAAAGTTACTTATTGATTTGTGCAGTTCATTCCTCATATTATAAACCTATTCAGAATCACTAGCCATTGATAGACTATGCCTCTTTAAAAGAAAGGCATCAGTGATTTAAAGGCTGCTTTAGTTCAAATGATTGTTAAAGTAAAATTGAAAATATAACAGTTCTGTTCTGTTTGAATGTATGGTTTTATGTCCAATAGACCATGCTTGGACAAGATTTATTTAAGATTCTTTTGCACAAAACACTCCCATTGCAGAAATAATCACACACAAAGTCCTCTCTTCTACGTATTTCAGGATGAGAAACCCCCTTTCCTAGAAATTCCCTGATAAGACCCTGCAGTAACTTTCCTTTAGACATAATGAAATACATATAATTTTTTACTCCATTACTCCTATCACTCAGCCCTTTGAAGCATTTAGCTAGTAGACTATATTACTCCTGAACACTATCATCTTCAAATTGGAGAGAGAATCATGGCATTTATTATAAGAATAGTGCCAGCAAGGAGCCTAAATTTGACAAAGATGACACTGAGAAGCACAAGTTGCTCGCTAGCTACAAGCTTCAAAGGACCAAGTGATGCAAGAAGTGGGAAAATGAAATAAATATTCCACTATGGCTTGTGAACAGCTAACTTGGGGTTCTATCAAGGAACTTCTAGGGTAAGAGAGGAACTGACCTACAAATATATTAAAGATACAAGTAAGTTAATCCTCAAATGGAGTTGTTACAAGTAAATTAACACATGAGTTGAGACTTATGGTTCGTGATACACTTGTAGTTGTTCTGTTCAAACATGTCGTTCATCCAAGAATGGTTCAAATGCTAATGTTGCTTTAGTACCCATATTGGGTCAAGTACAATGGCACACCCTTCGAGGTGTGACAATATCCCTATTGTTGCCTAACACAATGGCATGTTTCAAGGCTCCTCTCCAATATTGGACATGCAAAGATACCCAGACAAGCATCTCACACAATTATATTAATAGAGACAACATTCAAGCCAATCTCAAAAGATGGAAAAAAATGATTAACAATTAGCATTAGGATTGACTAAAGCGCAGAGTTAGAGCAAAAAAAGGGGGTTTAATCAATTCGCCAATATTATTGCAAAAGAAACAACAATTTTGTGTTCTAGTCCACTATCAATTCGTAAAACAACCAATTAGAAATGAGCAACAAAATAATGATATAGCTACATAAAGCCATATGCTCCAATATGACGTAGAAACATTTGCGTTCTAAATAGTGTAGATTACAAAACTTACTGCTGCCCAAATAATCAAAAACTTTTAACCACACAATGGAAATTCAAGAAGTAGAACTGCACCCAAGTAAAAGCCTCTGGACTATAACACTCCCCAAACATCTTACAAATTAGTAAAATGAATTACGAAATTCTGATCATGTGAAAAAGCAGAACTGTAAGGCTGGAAAGAATGAAAGATCTTTACAACTATAGTAAACAATATGACATCAATACATATAAACTATAGTTGGATTGCGAAATTATATAAAACATAACTAGCTATACACCTGTTTGGTCCCATCAACAAAGTTGTTCAAGTAATATCGAGCTAGAGCATTCCATCCATCTTTTATAATACCTTGAACTGTACGCTTTCCATGCCTTGCATGCCAAAATAAAGTAAAAAAATGAATAATTACGGTAATATCTATAATAGAAAGAACAAAATATTAACTTATCAAGTGGAAAAGTTTGATTAAATTTTGTCTTATTTAGTGGAATCTGATACACACATATGATGCATGTACATACACATGCATGCATGCACACATTCGTGCGCAGACATATATACTGTCTAAAATCTGAATGTTTATAAATAAAGCGGAAGATGTATATTATCTGAATCAAGGTTTTAAATACCGGTACCAGACCCATGTCGGTTGCCAATCGATATGGTACCGTACGGTACCATACTGTACCATATGGTAACGTACCGACAATAAAAAAATCAAAAAAAATCCCACCCATCAGCACAAAAAGAAAAAAAAAAAAAAAAGAGGAAACTTGGCCGGTTCGGCCTTGTACCGTACCAAACCGGACTGAACCAATCCGAATCGCGTGGTTTCGGTCGGTTTGGCCTTGAAACGTCGGTTCAGTATGGTTCAGAGTGTTTTTCGAAAAAATTAGCCGGAACCGGACCGGTTTCCTATCGGTACGGTATGGTATGAGATGTACCGACTGGTTCGAGCCGGTACGGAATACTATAATCTGAATGATCACATCATGTTAAACAAGCATACCAGTAGAGTAGGATACATATTATTAGAAGATCCACAATGTTGCTATGAAATTGATAGTGTTCATATATACTGAAGCCTGATTTGCCTTGTGAAAAACACCCAGTGAAATGGAACTGCTTATACATGTACAAGCACAAGTTAACAGTTGATTCCCAATGAGAGAGCAGTATGCTTTATCCAATTGGCATTATCACTAAAATCCATATATGGTTATACACATTCTAAGAATCTCAGTCTTTATGATAGACTGCACCTTATAAAATTTACCATCTAATTACACCTAAATTTGGTTTAGTTTTGTAAGATACTCTAGCATAATCATGAATGCTAATAGTACAATGGTTACAAAATAGTAGATGAAGTTGAAATGCCAGGAAAGGATGCACCGACAGTAGTTAACTTGGGCAAACTCCTTTTATGGCATCTTCAAGAAAACAATGTTCTTGCTTAAAGTTAATAAAGATGATCATCACTAAACCTTCTAAGAAAAAAGTTACCTAACAAAATCTCCTTTCAAGGCAGGAGTCCCAGAGTATTGGATGCTTATATCATCACCATGATTAGCCCACACTGGAATGAAGAACTTCATTACAATAAATTTAAGGCCATCTAATAGCAAAACTATGAAAACAAATAGAGTACAATATTATGCTTAACCCAATTTATAGCTGATAACGATTTCTGTCATGAAAATTATTTCTTTAAAAATACTCACAAATCTTAAAGCTTGCATCAAAAAAAGGATATGCATTTATAGCGTCATCAGCACCAAAAATCCCTATTCGTTTGAGTTGGCTTTCCAACATCTTTCTCCCAATCATGCTCTGTGGATCACAAACTTATGAGACCAATAATAGAATTTTATTATGAACCAAAATCTCCCTAATATATAAGAAAAATGGTAACTACTTGTTAAAGAATGACAATGGTGACAATTATAAAAAACAAGGATGTACTTTTAAGGGAAAATAAAATTGTGAAGCATAAACAATAAGGAATATCATTACAAGAAAGATAAGATGTAGAATTTGTACAAAGAAAATATATTACAAACACCCGTCCTACAGAAAACTAAAGAAGGTGAGGTAATCAGACGTAAAATCATTCCCGCAACTGTTGCTAGGACACCAGTCTTGATATATATAAGATAATTATATAAGGTTGCCTAAATAAAGAAAATTGCTTCATGTGTAGTTCCCCAATCAAATAAGCTATCATAACTGTAAACATCAAGATATATATAGAAGAAGCCCATTTTATATAATAAGTCCTTCGTACATCTTCTCCAAAACATTGGCAAAGCAAGAAGCAATAATAAGGAATTCCTTATATTCTTTAGTATTAAGCCTCCTTATTTTCCAAATCGTAAAAATGCTTAGCTCTCAAGTAATGGAACTACTCAAAATCTCTTCATAACTTCAAACCATGCTATTTTAATTTTTCATCTATTCTTTCCTAACCCTTGAAAAAGAAGGAACTCCAAGCCAAGGTATGCCATAGTACCGAGCCGGACAGTACCGTATCGGTTCAATACCGGTACACAATACGGGGGGTGCATTGACACTTAGTACATGGAACCAGCACTCATACCGGGTGTACCGACACAGTGACAAGATGGCACTAGTAAAGGGATTGGTACCAAGACTGTACCTTGCTTCAAACACCACTTTACATTCGTTTCTCTTGAGATCTCCAATACATGCCAATACCACCTGAATTGATTCTCCATTACTTTGTCGTCAATAGGTACAGAACTTGTGCATCCTTTAATGGACTAATTCCCCCCTTTATCCTTCTCAAGCTTACCACAAACTCAACATTCTTATCTTCGTCATAGTTAGTTCACTTTCTTCAACCCTTCGTATAGACTATTATTCCATGTTACATAAGTTGCAACTTGTTTCTATTCTATAAAAACTTGCCTTAAAGTCACCAAAGTATGCATTTCATATGACACGTCAGAAGCACCTCCCAACTTTGTACAATCAGCTTTAATTCTATTATGTGTCCCCATCACTCTCACATCTATTAAAGGAGGCAAAGGACAGAGAGCTGCAACTTCATAAAGGCTAAGTACTTATCGAATTCTAAATATCTAAAATTGAAAAAAGAGTCACATTTTTAAGAGCAGAAGTAGAAGATAGATGAATGATATAAGATTCAATTTATCAGTTTAAACTTTTGAATTTCCACTTGTAAGTCAGCTGCTTAAAGAAAGATAAGGTTTATTGAAAAGCCACTAGAGTGGGAAATTGATATGCAAGACACTAAATACTCATTTTCACTTCTAGTTGTCTAACTTTAATAAAGATGTCAGCTGCAATCACTGGCAAGACGATTTAGTCAAAGAGACACCTCTCTCCTGTAGCAATGGAAAGGGGTCACACCCAGAAGAAATTTATTTTTCAGCAGATATTAAACTGTACTCAATAAGTATTCAGAGGCTTCAATAATTCCATATCAACCAACAAATCACATCCAGCTGCTACTTTAATATGTGACTGAGAGGTTCTGACATGTCCCCTCTCTTCTTTCAAAAGGTAACATTGGTTCACTTGTAAGTAGTTGTTCCTCTACCATTAAGGTTGTACATGTTACAAGACAATTATAATAGCTAGTTTATGCTGCAGGCTTGAACCTATTATCCTTCAAGATATCTTCTTTATTAATATCCCGTAACAAACAAACAATATCTCAATCATAATAATGTTCAAGTTTATTAACGGTTCGTTTGGCTGGAAGTAGTGTAACATAGAAAAACAAATCCCATATCAAATTACCATGTCTGGTACAAAAAAAGGAGATGAGAGAGATGGTAAAATAAATGGTGGGTCCCATGCTTATTTTATTAAGAGAGAAGGTAAAAGAAATACCACTAGGAAGGTGGCTTTTTCCCCATCTTAAATTACCAAGTAAAGATAATCTGAAATCGTCATTACTTGATGGAAATGCCCCAACTTTTTTTTTTTTGTTGAAACCCATAAATGAATATTCGGTGAGGTTATGTTTAAATATATTTACTTAATAAGAAATTGCAAATACTAAAACTCCTTTATAATAAGAAATATATTTTCTAATATATAATTAGTTTAAAAATATCTATTAACTCATCTAAATATCACTCAATATTCAAAATGGTCTATATTGAAAGTCTTCATGTAAGTGAGCCATAAATGGCCAACAAATAGATTGAACAAAAACAATGTCATGGGTCAAATTGTTTATTCAAGAGTACTATTGGAAATTTTGCAATATTCCCATATAAAATTATCTCCAACCAAACATGGTAATATTTTCCCAGTCATATTTTCCAAAGTACTTTTTCCACCAACCAAACATGGTAAAATTTATCTTTCCCCACAATCATTTTCCCAGATAAATGACTCCTAAGAATTGTCAAATTACCCCATAATCTAACATATCCCAACCAAACAAACCCTATAAGGGAGAACCAGCAAAGTCTAAATATGTATTTAATCAAATTATGAAAATAAAATTACTACATGTAGGAAAAGATTAGACCTTTAATAAGAAAGTATGATGACCTGCACCAAGATTTGTGGCTGGGAGAACTTGAGGTGTAGGTCTAATATGAGAGTAAAATGTCTTTAATGCTTCATTTCATAAACATTAATTGAATATCTGAGCAGATTTAACGTTTTAACTTTTTGTCTTAATTAACTTTTATAATATCTGAGAATGCCTTTTTCCTTCAAAATTAGCAATAAATATAAGAAATTTATATTCTAGTGTGATCTCATCAGTTTAACTTAATACCAGAGTGCCAAGAAATGGTGTACATGATGTATTTAAAGTAAAATGATCTCATCAGTTTTAATTTTTTTTATACCTGTGAACTACAGTTCATAGAAATATTGAAACTACTGTTAGCCCGCCACAATTTGATTTTCGGCACTTTTGCAAAACCATTTAAAGGGCATAAGGACATAAACTGTCACTTGATATTAATGATTGTTCTCTGTCATCCTACCTCTGAGCTTCTTTCACTTAATGAAATGGAACTAAATTAATTTTACATGAAGCATTACAAAAACACAATGTATAAGATGAACATTCACACTAAATAAAATTATGTCATAACTATAAACCATTACCTGTGTAACATTTGTTCGGTCTAAACAATCAATACAATTGGTTCTCACAACTCCAGTCTGCTCCTCAACTTTCTCACCTTTCTCATTTAATATAAAGTATCTACAGAATTTAACAAGAAAATAAAAATATGATAAGCTTAAAAACTTACGATGCAAAATTTACTAAATATATTATATAATCAGAGACCATAGAAGAATCAAAAATTTCATGTAACAGTAAACCAACTTCAAAGAAGAAAACACAAATTTGTGAAAGCCTATCTAAAAGTTACGAAGCCTAGGAAAATGGTATGGAACCAAAATAGTGTCATACCAAAGAAAAGTTAAGGCCAATGGTACTACTGGAGAAGGGTTTAGCAACATGGGCAGCTCAAGGCTGTGAATGCTCATACAACAGGCATTCACACAGTTAAGTATTACAAAAGAAAGCAGCACCAGAAAAAGTTGCTCTTTAGCTCACACATTTGTATTAACGGGCACTAGGTTCAAAAGCAGAACTGCAAATTATTGTGGTTTTGTACAGACTCTCGAGGTAGTAACAATTGAACTGCTGGTAATTCCATATAATCAACACATCTTGGAGAACTTGAGGGAAAATACTTGGTGGGAACCAGCATAATAAAATATGCCAACCTTCTTCATTTCAATGCTTACAAGACAATTTATAATTCTGGAAAAAATTTCATAGGTATTTTTCCTCCTCTCTTCTTCCCCTTCTTCACCTAAACCATACCCCAAAAATAGATTTTAGGTCAACACCAACCCTGCTTTTCAGTCTGGAAATCATATAATATTCTTTCTAACACCAAACCTTATTCCCTAAAGCCTAGGGCAAATATAGAAAGGATCTATCTTACCTTAAATCCCCAACATTGCTCTCTTCCATCTAGTTTTCTGCAAAAGAATGGCAAACCCCAAAAGAGGGAAAACCTCTAACCTCCTAACAAATTAGGTCCACCAACAGAAAAACAGACATCTCCACAAGGTCCTGCATCATGGAGTTCTCAAAAAAACAGCCATTTTGAGAAAAGATCATTGTTTGGTGATAAGGAATCAATCTAATAAATATGAGCCTTCCAGACTTCTAGGAAGGAATAAAAAAGGGCGTCCCATTGCAAAAGGCTCTCGCCACTAAGGGCTCTTGGAAGGGTCAGACATATGCAGAGACACCCCCACATGCGAAGAGGTTGTATCCATGTTTCCAACCCGTGACACCCAGATCACAATTGAAGCAACCTTACCATTGCACCAAGAACTTCTAAAAAGGAACAAAACTGATGACAAGCAAAAATGATGACAATGCAGAGAAAATGCATCAAGAATTTTATAGACCAACGCAATCACCTTTAATTGCAAGCTAACCTCATGGCTAAAGGGGTTCAATTTAGACTCTAGTCATGCATCAAATGTTAAAGCCCCAGGCTATACCTACAAAGCACAAGCAACTGAAAAGCAAAGCCAATAAAATATCCAAGGATAAGAATCAAATAGAAGGTATATGCCCAAAATGAAGAAATTTCATAGAGGAAAGCAAGGTACATAAAAAGGATGCTAGAACTTTGGCCAGATAGTCATGCTAATTGTAATTGCAAAGGTAAATTCCCATGCAATGCTTGATGCACATATATTAATCAAAACAAGATTGTTGATTGCAAATATGAATTTTCATGGTCAATTATAAGATAAGTATAAACAACATAGTAACAAGAGTTCAATAATAACTGCCCCCAATGATGCTACTTAAATGTCACAAGGTGGGAGACTATTCTCTTCTCACATGAATGGGATGGATGAATTGCTTCAATAACTTAATAAGATTTGAATATTTGCTTCTAGCAACATAAGCGTCCCTGATTTTGTTTATTGGGGAGCTAGGTCAGGACATGTAAGTTAGGAACCCAGGATCAAATGACTAGATTAATAAAAGAAGGCAATCTAGGATATAACTAAAATTACATATCATACCTAGACTAAAAGCTATTTTGAAAACCTTTCACATAAGTAAATTAAAATGGATTACCCAAAATTGGCCAATCCAATATAATGGCCTAATGCATATCAAAGGCAACAAAATAACCTTGTTATTTTATCAAATTTGCTGATGATCCTTGTTTCTAGTCCACCTTCCTACATAAAAAGCAGTGGCTTCACTATAGAAGTATAATGTTGGGGTGGAAAACAAATTGCATAAAATTATTAAATAACTCCAAACAGATTGAGGTTGTGAGTGACATCTAGATTTTGCACTTAGGATAAGTTCACAAATTAAAAGAGTTCACAATACCAGATGAAATACCCATACATGTGAGCTAAATGTATTTTAGCAACTATTGAAATCAGTGAGTAGGATCATCATGGAAATGAATCTTTTCCATGGTAATTATATTTAGTAAAGACTCCAACTGAGTGACTAATAAGACCCTAGATATGAATTAAGAAAAATTCAAGGACCAAATTGCTAATGCTACAGAATTATGGCCACCTCATGCTTTCCTAATGAGCTGCAACCTCATCCTTTTTTTAGGCAGATGCCACCTCATGCCTCTGGCTGCCTCATAATTCTTTATTTCAGCCATGCCTCGTGCTTAATAAAAATCACCTCATGCTTGAACTGCCACAGCAGGCTATTAAAGAATTGCCAGCTCGTGCTAATTTTCTTTAAGTTGCCACCACATACTTCTTGCACCGCATGCTAAATACTAATAAAACAGCCATCTCATGCTAGAAATTCAGCTATTCAGCTGCCACCATTGGTTATTGTCTGTTACAGCTGGACACCTCATGCTTACAAAGAACCTATATATAGAAGGATGCAGCCCTCAATCTATCATTCCCCAACAAATTCAGTCACCTATAAATTAGGAACTAGTGAGGGAAGGGAGAGAAAATAAAACCAAAAGAAGGTAGAACGCCAAGCAATCGGCAAGAATAAAAGGAAGATTTTTGTGTGAGTTTGAGACACGCATTAGTAAGTAAACTGACAGTTAACTTACAGTAGTTATTCACTATTCTCTACGTATTCTCTTTGTACTCAATTTATTATAAAGTGCATGTAGTTCATGAAATTCAAAAATATTTTCCAAAGTATGATGCCAGATTAGGTTTCTGATACCTGATTTTACAAACAAATTTCTGATTTAAGATTTCCCTTAGCTAATCAAAGGTGAGATTCAGGTTTCAACATAACAAATAAATGTTATTTGGTCTTTATTCGAGAATTCACAGTTCACTCTCCACTTTCATGATTTCTTTGATATTGAACAAATTTTTGTTAAAAATGTTCGCAAATCATCATACTGCCTACAAGTAAAGGCTTTCAGTTTTATGGATTTAAATTAAACTTCTACTTGGTTAGTGAAACCCTAACCAGCAGGTATGATAACTGGTTCAATGACCCCTTAACCACTAGGTATAATGGTTTGCTTCAGTGAACCCCTAACTAATGGGTGAAATAGTTGGTTATCAATGAACTCTAGCCAATGAGTATGATAGATCACATCGGCAAACCCCTAATTAGTAAATCCAGTAGTTGGCTTAAGTAAGCACTCAGCTAATGGACATCTTGATCAATGAACCCATGACCAATAGGTATAATAGTTGGTTACTAACGAATTTGGTATTGAAATTACTGTAATAACTGGGTTAAAGTTTCGGTCTATTCAAGTATTTTCAAGTGCATCACAACGTTTTCAAAAATAATTACTTTCAATGATACCTTTCAAGACAACTATCTTTATTATACTAATTGTTAAATGTGATATTGTCGAAATAAAGTATAAACTATAATGGTAAATGCACTTATTTTGATAAATTTCATAAAACATTGTTCCATTGTTGTTCAAGTTTTAAGAAACATTAATCCTCATTCTTTAATCCTTTTATCATTCTTTTTTTCTTAGTTTTGTATTTTCAGCTACGTTTGGCCATTTGTGAGCTTTGTAGCTCATCTATTTATTTATTATATTTCAGTGTGAAAGCCCTATTGGCTTAAACTACTAAAAGATTTAAAATACTTTTGGGGTATATTGTGAGTCTGCTACTTCTAAGGAGGGATTTAGAGATATTTTGTGTATCTTACAATAAGATCTGTAGTTGTAAAAGTGGCTGTGTTAATAGTATGAAAGAGCATTTTAACATGCCAATCTTGAAGGATGTAAATGTGTTTCCATAATGAACTGGTTTTGTATTATAAGATGACCAAATGAAGTGATCCTTGTCATGATTTCAGGCTATGAGCTGCAAAATTTAAATTTGGGTGAGGCTTAGCTTGCTACATATAACTGACTGACCACTAATTTATAATTACATAATTTGAGGTTTAAAATGAAAATTATATGCTTCCACATCAATTAGTTTCATTGAAATCAGTCCCTCGTTTCACTGTAATTGTTGTCACACATGGGACTTGGGCAAAGCTCGGTCCTGGGTTGTGATAGGTGTAGACTTATAGTCATAAGGACTTGGCAGAGCCGGATCTTGGGTCGTGACACCATGCGCTACCATGTCTAAGCATGTAGCAAATAGATGCAACTGCACAACCAGTGCCTTATGGACATGGTGACATCAGTAATAACCCATTCCAAAAATAACTTTGTCATCATGGTAGATATGTTGCTTGTCACTAATGTGTGATTTGAGAAATGCTACTCTATCCATTCCCATAACTCTTCGAACCAACAGGAAACCAGAGCTGCGACATGCATCCTTTAGATCCATAAATCTTATTTTTACACCAGAAATAATTGTTGGCAAGTCAAACAAAAGTGTTGCTAAGTTCACATTCAAAAGTTTAGCCTTGTGGATGAGGGTGGTCAAATTGAGTTGGCAAAGATTGGGCCTCACAATGTTGAAAAATGTACAAGTTACTGGGAATCTAAGAAATTACATGATTTGACATTTCTATGACTTCCAATAACATTATAAGTACTAAAACAGCAATTAAACAAAATGAAAGCAAACACAAATTGAGACTGGAGACACAGAGAATGTGGTCAAAACCTAAAGCATTTCTTTGACTGAGGAAGAATATACCCATTTACATAATAAGTGTAGTTCTTGCAAACAAGTCATAGAATCACCAACTGTGTTAAACAAATTGCTGCTATGTACAATAGCCGTTACTATATGCAACAATGATGTCTGAGAACCTTTGTCAACTTGCATCTATACTAGGAGGCCTCATGAATCAAATGTCTAACAACTAAGAGTCTAAGACCCTTCACAAATTCAAGTTTTAGCAGGCAACGAAAGGCTTAAGTCAAATTACAGGGTAGACTATAAGAAGACTTTAATCACTTTATCACCTTTAATGGAGCTCATTTGAGTCTACTTTTATTCTCTCATTGCACACATGCTAAAGTTTTCCAACTAGATGTGGAAATTGCTAGATTTCAACCAAGGAATGCAATATCATATGGAACCGACTGGCTTGGCTAGTGTCATACTGTACTGACCACAAATCAGGATGGTTCATGGACTTAGTATGGGACCTAGCGCAAACCACTGCAAACCAATCCTTATGGGCCCACTCAAAACTACTTATATTTGAGTGGTTCCACCTGGTAAGGGCCACAAACCGGTTCTGAACCTCAATAACTGGCAGAGCAAGGGATTTAGCACCCTCTTCTCCTCTTTTTCAAGGTAAGAGAGAAGGAGAGGAGAAAGAGAGGAGGAGAGTGGAAGGGTAAGCTATTACTCTGATCCCAGTATCTCCCTCTTCCTTTTTCTTTATTTTGTTACATCCCATAAATGGGAAGAGATTGAAATAACAATGGGAAATCATGCCAAAACTAAATATAGAAAGCTTCAAGACCTTGAAAACAAAAAAACATAAAAATAAAAAGTATATTTTATGGTGTACTGATACGATACTGATACAATACCATACCAGTTTCCTACAGTTTTGCAAACCAGTATCAGAACTGCAAACCTTGGTTTTAAAATTCCTAGACAACATGAAGATATGTAAGCTGAGAAATCCATTTGCATTCCTCAAACACATGATGTCAATCTTCTGAAAATCTTCATGAGGACATGGAAGAAATTTTCTCCAAAAGGTTGTATGCTGGTATAATTCAGCCATGCGTCAGTGCCTGCTAGTATAATTCAGCCATGCAACAGTGCCAATCCTAACTCTGGAATGCCAATGAGCATACTTGCACATCTTAGCATGAAAATATCAGAATACCAAAAGAAACAAACCCCGACTTTTCTAACTTATGATATCCAAATCAATCACAATGACAAAATCCAAAAGCATCAACTCCAAAGAAGTACAAGGGGAACATCCAATAATATATAAATGCTTAATAGCCTATTGATGATATAAAGGTATCAAAAATTTTATGTTGTAAGGAGTGCATCAGATTATATTCTCATATAACATCGAAGAACACAAACAAAGGACATCTGTTTGGACAAAACACGATTAACATACCCATGCTTCTTGAGGTAGTCCTCAATTTGATCGTAAAGAAGAGAGAGGCGTTCGAAATGGATATGGCCACAAATCCGATGAAAATCAAATTGCACATATCTATAATGGATATAACAAAAGTTAGCTGAATGAATGATTTTAATATTATATACTAAACCAAGGACACAAGTGATATACCGTATATCTTCACTAAGAATAGGCTGCATAGCATTTGCAAATCTTTCACTCAAGCGTCCCTCACTACCATGCTAGTAAGTACAATAAGAAAAAAGAAGAGAGAATGACATAAAAAGAATCATCAAAAAACATATATGCTTTCACATAAATAGATGAATAAGCATAAATTTATGTACAAACAAAACCATAAAACTAAGCATGACCATTAATACCTACACCAACCATAGTTATGGAGTTCATGAAAGTTTTGCAAAATTCATGAATTATTTGTCATTAATAGTCTTACCAAATAACTCTGTGAATAATTCATCAGTTCACAAATGCATCATGCATATTGCAAAATCCATGATATTTAAGAATAAAGCTTAAATTCCTTCCATTAGATGTGAGAGGAACAGGAGTACAAGTCAGTGGGTAACTGCTTCAACCTTAGGAAGACCACTGGTTTGATAGTGCTTAATTGGTTGATCACTATTTTACAGCCTATTGAATGTTGATAAGCTGATCCACTCTTAATTTGCAAATTCAAACAAGAAAAGATTATACACTAGAATTGAAGAGGTTAATGATCTAGTATATGTGCAGACTAATTCATAGACAAAAGAATGACAAAGCAAAATGGGGAGAGACACTATGATGAGGAGTACAAAGGCTATGCCAAGGAGTGCATTACTCTGGATGAGAAAGAGGTCTTCCCTAGAATAGGTTTAACATCAAGTATGGGTTCATTAGTTTCAAGAATGGTGCAGCCTTGCAGCCAAGGAGCCTTAGACTCTGGCAAGGTCTAGCATACCAACCCGTCCCAACTGTTTAGTACTGTGCCACTAACGTATGGGTACAATATGGAGATCTAGTTCGATATATGAGCTGAACCAGTCTGTACCAATGTGAACCAAGCGGAACCAACCGGTACTACCCCATACCATCTGAATTCAGGCGGTACCATGATTGGAAGTGAGAAAAGTGTAGGGAGCTTGTGTCACTACTGGATGTCTACCATAACATAATGAACCGATAATGTACCAAATACTGATATGGTTTCTGGTGCCAGTTTTGCATACCTTGCCCACTAGTGCCAGTAGACCTTGCCCGCTAGTGCCAGTCATGTGTTTGCTTCCAGATCTAGAGTTGGACATATTGATGAATATTTAGCCAAATTTGATGCGGAGAAAGAGAAGGAGGGTTACGAGGAGTTTGATACATGATTCTAGTGATGATGAGTCATTATCTGAAAAGTCATTTATGCAGAAGAGTGACCATTGATTTTAGAGTGTCTTTCATCATTAGCACTTTAAGTATCATATGTTTTGTCATATTTGTTCATTAAGTATGGACTTCAAGGTTTAGACTTAGCTTTGGACCCTTATTTTATAACTTTTCTTTGAATTATTACATCAATGTATAAAATTTGTTCTAGAATTCTAGCAACTGTTTGTTGCAACTTATAGTTTACTCTTTGTTGCAAATTTGAGCATCATTTATACTTTATAGGATGATACTAGCGTTTTGTTAGGTTAGCATGTCATGTTATGTTAAAATATGCACTTGACATAGTGTTAAAGTACATATTAAATGTTTATTTTGGAACCATTTATACAATATGTGTTTACATATTTTTATTTTTAAATTATTTAAAAAAATACAAACCATGTTCATGCTATTTGGAGATTGAATGCCTACATAATGCTTCTGCTTTTTCAAATAGTAGTTGCCTTCATATCTTTAGGCTAATGATTGTCAAGATTTTGTCACCTCTACTTGGGAGTTTCCTCCACACATCCCATCTATCAACGTACCCCTTTGCTAAGAACTTTCTTTTCTTCTTAGACCCTGTATCCTTGGGCCTTGGTGCCTTGTAGTTATCTTCATCTTGATTGACCAGTGACCACCAATTCTTCAAGCTTATATGGTCATCTCATAATATCTACCAAGTTCACTCCCAAATTTTGTTGCTAAAGCTTCTGGATTCAATGGAATTCTTGCATTATATTTTTCCACCATCTTGTTTGCTGCGCTTTATGCTCCTTCAATGCCCCTTCTAGACAAGCAATGTAGCTATTACAAATAATTGAATTCTTACAGCTTCCTAATTCCAAAGAGAGATAAAGAACTTCAAATTTTTTACCAAATATCTCAAGATCACCCAAGAAAGCTTCAAGGCCTCCAGAAAGCGCTTTTTGTCCTCTAAAAACAATTGCAAATGGACCTAAGCCCTTAAAAAATCATTCCTACAACTATAGATCACAAAATGGATCCTTCTACTCTATTTAATTGCCACTTAGAAAAGCTACAACTGTTGTAAAGAGTTTTATGATGTTACATTAATAAAGATAAATTATTCCATACTATGGTGATCCCCAACACGTACCATCTTAGGAGAGAGAAATGGAATCATCTTCAGTTGAAAGAGATTTCCAGTATGATAAGAAATTTGTTTCTTCCTCAACAAGAATTAGAATAGAAGAAAAGTTGATAACATACTATAGTCCATATAAAATCCAAGTTCACATGTAAACAAAATGTTATATGTTGAAATATGCATATCTATACAGTTGTTGGAACTAAGGTTTGTCGTATCGGTCAGTACCACACCGTACCGGGCATACCATACCATACTGGTACCAAACGATATGTAGTCTCACACCACACTAACACTTGGTATGCCTCTCCATATCGTACCATACCGCATCGTGACACTATAATAAGATGGCACCGGTATGGTGTCTGGTATCGAAACGGCAAACTATGGTTGGAAGTTGGAACGTTAAGTACTTAGGAAAGTTCATATTGCAGTGCAAATTACCTTGTTGACCAGGTCAACAGCTAAGACAGAACCATACTTATTAACCAAATCCACAAAGTGCCGTTCAGCTACACGAGGCTGCAAAAGGAGAACCAATATATCAATCAGTTCAGATTACTTCATGAAAGTTTCAGTCACAAATTTGACGCACACCATATGACAAAAGAGAGTTCAAAATAAAAATCTCGAACCACGCACCGCCTCCTCAGGTTTAACAAGATCAAAGCTGGGTTTGTAACTCAAATCAACAATCTGCTCCCATAATAATGGTATAGATCCTCGAACCTACAAAAAAAGGAAATATATTATATGCTTTTTAGAAAATTTCTTACGTACGAACGTTCAGAACATGAAGAATATAATATAAAGGCGTATGCTAGCAGAAAATCTATTACAGACACGGACGAATCATATTAGCAAAGTGTTGAACTCTAAGAACTCTAAATATAAGAAGTGATTAAGTGAAAGATGTCACCCTTACCCTTAATTTTGCCAAACAAACCAAGTAAAGAATTTTTACCAAAAATACACGAACCACGAGCATATATGTAATCAAAGTAGATTGCAATCTTACTTTGTGCAAATTATGAGACATAAATAACACGAATAAACATTTTCACGAGGAATTATTGTTTCTTGAATCAAAGATTAACCCCAATCATCTTATCAGGAAACAGATCACGAAGTAATCGTGCCAACTGTAACACTTTCTGTGTTAGTAACGCGGGCATACCATATCATGATGACAAGTTACCATCATGGTATGAGAACCTTTGCAAGCAGCATGTGTTTATTCCCATATTAGCTGTGCATTGGAAACATCTTGTGTATTTAAGTAGAGCTCATGACCCCAAATTGTAACCTTCTAGGTATCCTTTTCTGAATAAGATCCTGAGCTATTACAAATGGTATCAAAGATGGCCCAGCCCACAGCTCATTTGTAACTAGGGGAGACTAACAACAGCCCTTCTGTGTTTGAGCAAGAGTCACGTGTTGCGATTACAGTTGGACCCTTCCCTGACAAGGGTGTTAGGGCTTAAACAAGAGGCATGTGCAAGGACTTGTACAGGTGTGTTTAGTCCTACATCCATTATGCCTTGGAATGGTCTTAGGTATTTAAGTAAGATCGAGGATCCCGAAGCCAGCCTTTTTTGATGAGGAAATTACTTACAGAACACGATACCAAGACTTAAAACCTTGGTTTGGTGTCTTTGGGCACTTCAAATGAACATCATTCTTCTATAAAACAGTTAACAAATCAAGCATTGCTTCATGATTTTTTATAAGCCTCTTCCTAAAGCCACGCCAAGTTCCAAAACATCAAGCTAATGTAAGAGAGGATCCATTTTTCGAGTGCAAAGTTGTTATGCCCATGTTGTGTCATGTCCAAGAGTCCTGGGTGCAAGGTACATCGTCTCAACACTAGGCCCTGTAGTGGTGCCATGTTATCACTGCATCCATACACAGAGTATGAGGCTAATTCGGCATACCAAGTGTCGGTATCCCCCTAATACTGTGTACCAATGCTACACCAATATGGTACGATACGTCTCGTACCACCCAGTTTGGTATGGTATGGCATACCTTGCTTCTGCATGCCCATGCACTAGATCTCATGCCAAGTTCCAAAAGATCAAGCTAATGTGAGAGCCTCCATCTTCGGAGTTGTCATGTCTGAGCATCTTGGGTGCAAAAACTGTGCATACTAGATACAATGTGCAATCATGCTCAACCAATATATGCAATTATCACATAGATCCTAAAGCACTTACTCAAGGATCACCGACTTGAAACCGAACCACGTGCCGGCGGACGATACAAGTCGATACGCTCCGTACCAGATCCGAACTGACATGGAGATGGAGGATGAACCGAGGGCAAGAGACAGAAAGAGAAAGGGGGGAAGGAGGGAGAGATAGAAAGAACGAGAAACTGGGAAGATGCCTGCGGTGGCCATCGAAGGACCACGAAGGCCACCGGAGGGCCGCCAACGCCTCCTGAGCTCCGCAGTCCTCCGCAAGAGAAATTGAGAAGAGAGAGTGAAGGGAAGAGAGGAGAGAGGGAGAGGAAGGTGATAGGGAGGCCGTTGTGGCCGCTACTGGGCTGCCCAAAAACCACCCACGGCCACCACGGGTTCAAAACAAAGGCTTTGGCCCTATTTCATCGGATTTTTTAAAAAATCCGACACTGTGAAGCCAGCAATGGGTTTGTCGGCTTCATTATTTCATTGGATTTTTTCCAGCTTCTCTTAAGTGAAACCACCAAACCCATTGCCACTACACTATGTCAGAATTTTTAAAAAACTCAATGAAATAAGGGTGAAGCCTCGATTTCAAACTCGCGACAGCTGCAAGGAGTTTTGGACTACCCGACAGCCTCCCCACCGCCTTCCCCTCCCTCCTCTCTCTCTATCTCTCTCTTCTCAGTTTCTCTCACAGAGGACCACAGAGATCCAAAGTCTCAATGGCCCTTTGGTGGCCTCGACGAGCCACCGTCGGCCTTCCCCTCTCCTTCTCTCCCCTCCTCTCTCCCTCTCTTCCTTCTTTCCTTCTCCTTCACTTCGATTTCGTTGGCATTCCGAATCAGATGTCCGTACCACATCGATTAGCCACCGATATGGTTTGGCACGCCCTGATCCATCCGGTTAGGCGAACCATGTACTTACCATTAGTTTGGCTTTAAAACTATTTTCTTTATATGTCATTTAATGAAACTTTTAAAAAACCAATGAACTAGATGGAGCCAAACTCTAAATTTATGAGTGGAAAGAAAGAAACAAGGGTTGATTCCTCCACCATCCCTCTTGTCCACTATCACTGGAGACCACTGGCACTGTTGAGGCACCAACTATGATCTCTAAACTCTGTAGTTGCTACCCTCCTCCACTCCACTTGCAACACCATCGCTATCACCATCACCCAACGCTCTTGAATATGCTCTCTCTTTCATGTTGGATGGCCTCATATTGAAGAGCTTCAGTAACCTACTTCATAATGTGTCTGACTAGCTCAAAGAAAGCACTACATTCAAACAATCCCCTCCCATGATGAAGAAGCATAAATGCTTAAAAGCATTTACAATTGCTTGGTGAAAATCTCCATCGAGTTTGATGACAATCCAAGATCCAAAAATGCTGCCCCAAGAAAAATAAAGGGAAAAAAATCATTAATGATCCTTAAAACTGCTTGACATAGCCTACATGGATACTTTTCTCAAAAGTAGGTTGTATTGGCCACAATTAGAATAAAATCAAGGGAAAAAGTATCAAATGTAACAATCCATGGACCAAAACAAGGTTGAAACATCTCTCAAGTTAGAGACTATTTCTTGAACTTCTTAATGTTAGGGATGTAATTAAAGACTTTATTTAACTTCTAAATCAATGTAAACAAGCATACTACTTAGTAGCTGTTATCACTAGAGAAAGGGACAAATGACTGGTGAAGTCAAATCATTAGCAATGCTAGCATGGCTACCAGTGACAGGAAACAGCAAGGGAAGGTGATAGGCTCCCTAGTTTCTTCTGTCCCCACCAATCTTGAGTCCAGCCCTAGACTCAGCTAATCTAAAGAGAGAAGCTACCACCATCACCATCTTGGTGGTAGCTGACTGGCCGCTGTTGACAATGGATGATAGACAGGAAACAACGGACTGCCTTTTCTTTTCTTTTCTTTTCTTTTCTCCCAATTATGCTTCATTCCAAGTTCATCAAGCTTTTTATTTTTTCCCTCTTTTAGCACAAATAGCCAAACAACATAGAGTTAATTTGGAACTACAAATACTTTAGGATCTGTGCAATAATTGGATGCATCACCCATGATTAGCTGCACACTAGATCTATCTTGCATAGCCACATACCCAAGACTAATCCCTCAAAGCATTTGAACACCAAAATTTCAAAAACTTAAGTATCCAGGTAATATTCATCCCTAGAAATTTAAAAAAAAAAAAAATATTACGCGCCATAATTAATTAGAAAACCAAAATAACACTAATTGCGCAATTACAAGTTGCCATAGAAACCTATAAATTGATAGTAAAGGCCTAGACAATAAAATTTTGAAACCACAGAAAACTACAAGATAAGCTCCTCATATAGTAAATGGCAGCTGGAGTTTTTCATCAATAAGTCTATTTCCATTTGTAGATTCTGGCCTTCTTATGCCACCAATCTTTGGATTTATGAACTAATTACTAAATACAACACATCATGAGACAAGCATTTTCAAAAGAATTATTAGGTACAAGAGAGATGCATACATGTATGTAAAAGATCAGGGTTGAAAGGCACATGCATTGATTCCATATTTTCACATGAGGCATGGTATGTCCCCCATATCTGTTCAAGGTCCCATATCAATAAGGTTCGACATGCTGCACCATACAGAGTCAAAACAGGGTAAAGATGGTGCGGTAGGCTCAAGATTCCAAACCTTTAAATATACACAAATGCACGTGTATGTACATACATACACATGCACATATGCATACATGTATCAATGCCACAAAAACACACAAAGGCACAAGCATCGCTGTGCACATACACAACACACAATCATCATAGAATGCAATATACAAACACATGACACACTTTCAGCCACCCATATTGACATACACAACATGCACCGTCACAAAGGTTCACCTATTTCGCACCTTATTATTTCAATAAGGTGTACATAAGGCATGCATTTTAGTGCCCAATGAAGCTCCCTCAGATTGAAGCAAGCATTGCACTGAGGTTACACCAAGGTCTGCCTTGTGCTTTAAGCATACATTTAACAATATAGTTTTCAACATTTGCAGGAAAACAATAGGATCATAGGATTGAAATTGCCTGTGGACCATGTTGTATTAATGAAGAACTGTAAAGCCCAAAGCTGATATAGCATTTGTCCTTCATTAGGAATATAATGAGATAAGTCGAATTAATGATACAATTTAAGTCCTCTCATTTAATAGAAAGTAGCTAAATAGAAAGTGAGGTATATAAGGAAGTCCTTCTCTGAACAAATTTCACCAAATATAAAACATTTCAAGGACAACAAGAATTTTATCTATATGCTATATGTAGCTAGCGGTATGCAAAGCCCACATATTTCATAAATAATAACAGTTAACCATCCATGGCATGATGAGAAATATATAGGGCATGCCAAAGCCCATGCATGTTACCAATATATCAGTTAACCAGTCAAAATGTGATGAATAAGTCTGAGCATTGGATGCCCAGGACAGCAAGCCATTCATAGCTGGTGGATGTTTAACTTTAACATCTGATGTTTCCAATTAGCATTTTCAGCCATGGAAGAGTATTATTCCACTTTGAAAAGTGTTTTTGCTTCTCCTTGTTGTACATGGTAACTGTTGCACATCTACAAGCCCCAGAGAGCATGTTGTCCCTGACTTTAACAAGTCAACCCTATAAGGATCTAACCTAGCACGGAGGAGGAAGAAGACCGAAAAAAGCAAAGATAAGAAAAAAAAACTTACTTGGATGAAAGATGCTGTAAATCCACTTGCTTGCAGTATCTGTTCAGTTTCGACAAAATTTGCCACATAGCCATCTCTATCAGCACCTCTTCGCCACATCCGAGTACCTTTTGAGATGAATAGTTTCCCTTCTCTTTATTAGTTATATAAAGTAATTGAGAAAATAAGTAGCAGCCTAAAACGAGAAACTTCAATAAAACTAAAAATACATAAACTATTTTCTCCAATAATTAAAATGTGTGGAGAAAGCAAAATCTATAGAGATAACATCCACATTTCATGAGCAACGACAACCTGTCCTCCTTGTGCATCTACGTGCAATCAAAGTGACATCAACGATATTTGTTCCAATAGCTGCTTGAAAATGCTGGTAACCTGATATGCAGTTAAGGTATGACGAGAAAGAAGATATAGTAAGATACAAAACTTAGCATAAAGAAATTAAGGATATTTCCCTGGATGACAGGTAGCAAGTATTGATTCAGCTGCACAATGAAATATCAACAATCAACATTGCATAAAAGACATTAATTGCAGAAGGAATTGAGGTGCAGTATTGAAGAAGAGGAAACCAAGAAACATTTCTCACATTGCTATCGATCAGTGGTTCCAACATGTAATTATTCCACAGAAATCTAGGTTCTGCCTGTTGAAGAACAATGTTTTGAAGCAACAGAAATCAGAATTTTTATTAGTAAACAACACTAGTCTTGTTCCTAGCAAAGCTTCTTGATAAGATAGAATTAGCATTGACATTCATGAGCAAGAGAATGAAAGGCAAATATAAAAAGGAAAACCGAATGCGCAGACCTCAGATATCAACCATAGTACTGTATAACAAACAAGAGATTATGTTTCCTTGTCAATTAAATTCAAAATATACTTGAATAGTAGAACTTCAGTAAATAACAGCAATATAAAATATAACAAGAAACCTTTTTTAGTCTTCATTCCTCATGAAGTGGATATCTTTCAATTTATATCCATGCCTAAGAACTAGCCATCCAAGACAACCAATCAAAAAAAAAGAAATAAATCAATAAAGAAAGAAAGAAAGGACATGAGTTGAAGCTTGTAAAATGCATATGACTGATTCAGCATGGTGACAGCCGTGATATTAACTGAATCTGAATATTATATTCAGCAAATGCAGTGCAGATTGACAAAGTTGAGGGATGACTATTTGATGGGGTTATGATTTCATCAACCAGTAGGATACTTAATGAACAGCTCTAATAGACCAGTGACAATGTTATGTTTGAGATTTCTTCCATGTATGTGCACTGCTAAACATACTCCACTTTTGGGCCACAATTTTTACAGAATACAAATAAGAGAAAGGACAAAAAGGGCAAACACAGAGGGATTACATATAAATTATTACTTAATATAGAAACTAGTGATTCCCCATGAGATAGAGTTTAAATATGGACAGCTCCCATTATACTCATTTTCCCACAAAAACAGAGAAATGGTGCACCTAGCTGGGAGTCCATAGACCCACCAGCTAGCACATAAACAGGGTGGGACTAAGCAAATTGAAAAAATCGAGGGTTATCTGCCTCTACCATCAAGTGTGAAGAAGACTATCATGAGAAAGATTACTTATAAATTATAATAGTTACCCAACACTAACAGCAAACCTTGAGAAAATTAATAGGAATATGCAATGCAAAAAAAGCCTTTCAAGAGATGATAGTGAACTCATCGCTCTCTCGGTCTTGGCGGCATTGATTTGAGAGACATTTTTACATATTGTAAATTTATCAGCAACAACAACTTCAGTGATTCTTCAGCACTATAACACCACAAAAGAGAGACTGATTTATTACCTGCTAAGGGTATTAAAGATACTGAAAGAATATATGATCAAATACAATTTGCTTGGCCAGCTTCAGTATTTCCAGCAGAAAATTTGTGATTATATAGAATGTGCCAAATATACAAAGTATATTGTTTGAGGCAGATTTGTCTTGCCAAGTGGACAGAAACACTTCCAAACAAAGTTCGCCATCTTGGTACTAGACCCCGTACCAATAAAATCCTACTGTAATGTCGGTATGCTCCAAAATGGCATACCAAGACGAGAGCGGTACGGTATGGTATGGCCCATACTGGGCGGTGTGGCATTCCATGCTTCCAAAGATAGCTGGTTAGGGCTCCCAATAAATTCAACCAAGAGATAGATGAACGAATGGTTTTTTTGCTTGGGGCCCAGGAGGGGGGGGGTTGAGAAATGAAAGAACATGGCAAAATAGATGGCACCACCACTCATCATTATAACCACTTCCAATCCCCATCTCCACAGCCAAATGCCCCAAGCTCCACAGGCCATTTTTGTGCACTAACCCAAGAGAATGGGGAGTATGAGATCACAAGACTTCAGTAAGATAGCACAAATCTTGGGCAGTCCCTGTCAATTGCTTAACATAATGTGGTTCTGTTGCCAGAATGACTTAAGTACCACAGTAGGGATGAAGGGCTATGCTGTTGGGTTGAGGGCCCCTTACGGCCTTAATTTTCAAGGAAGGATAGAGGGTACCAGCAGGAATTATTTCTCCTTTAAACAACGAACTTCTAAGCCAAGTCATACTGTAGTAATCCTCTAACTGTCGAGCTTAACCTGACAAATTTTTGAGACAATCATCATTCAGGCTCTAATCTACCAATTGATATTATTGACCCTGAGCCATCTATAAACATAAAGAATTATCTAAATTCAAAATTATCTTAGAATTTTCTACCTTATAAAAATAATAACAAATAGTGAGACCCAAAAAAAAAAAAAATCTGTCATGCATCTTGTTTTAGTTTTTAAGTAGCTAATAAATATCCAAATATGCATGCGGACCTAATTCTCACATCAATGCCCATGTAGTTGGAAGACTATTTTAGCAAAGCAAATTTATGTCAATATTGAACTTCTATAAATATGCATCCTATCTACATCGAAAGAGAACAGCAATCAGTTTAACTTACTCAAACAGAAAGAGAATGCTCAGAGCATGGAGTGTAATAACAGTGTTTTAGAAATTAGTATAGCATGGAAAGCGATACCATCCCAAACTGTCCGATTCGCAGCAAACTAAACCATACCCACGATTGACCGCCATGGTTCCTCCCCTCGGTTCGAGAAACTGGCAAGCAAGGTTTTCCATACCGTGCCGAACCAGCCGGTACACCCCGTATCATACCGAACCGGCGGAGAACCGGCACGACTCAGCCGGTAAATTCGGTACACGGGTGGTACAAAAAGAAAAAAGAGAAAAAGTGAGAAAGAGAGGAGAGGGAGGGAGGTGGGAGCCACCAGAGGCCGGCAATGGCCGGCTGCGGCCGTCGGAGGGCTTCCAAACCCCGTATCGCCCGATAGGACTTTCAAGAGAGCGAGAAAGAGAAAGAGAGCACTCGGAGGGAGAGCGAGGGACCTACCGAACGGACGGCACCTCCGTCGCGAGACCTCCGATGGCCGACGAACCGACGCCGACGGCCTGAGGGCGATCGACCGGGCGGAGCCCCTCCGCCCCCTTCTTTTTCGAAACAGACAACCGTCTGTTTCGATTTTTTGTTTTTTTTTTTTTTGTTTTAAACTTATGAAGTCGGCAACCTAGTTGCGGACTTAAAGGATTAAAAAAAAACACAAAAATCGTGAAGCCTGCAAACTATTTGCCAGCTTCACTTAAAACTAGATTTTTAAAAAAAATTTGCGAAACAGGGGTGACACCCCTGTTTCAAGCTTGCGGTGGAGCACGCGTGGACTGCACCCTCCGACGACCACGGCGACCAACCAGAGGCCATCCGATGGCCCCACCGGCTCCTTCCCCTCTCTTTTTCTTTCTTCCTCTTTCTCTCTCTCTATTTCTCTCTCTTTCTCTCTTTTTTTCTTCCGGTTCGGATCCGCTTGCCTTCATCCATTCGGTACGGTATGAAACCGTACCAAACCGTACCGTCGGTCGGTCGATACGGCCGGTGGTACCGGTTCAGCATACCTTGCTGGCAAGAGAGGGGGACAGAGAAAAGGAAAGAGAGGAAGAGAGAGAGAGAGGAAGGGAGAGTGAGGGCTTTTGAGTCTCCTCTCCTCCAGCTATGGCATAAGAGGGGTAGAGCCCTTGTTATTCAACGACTTCAAACTTTACTTTAAAAAAATGAATTGGATCCACCCAGATTCAATCAATAATGGGATTTTTGGCTGGAGAAAGTTCTGTGATATGGACGCCCAGTCCAACACAGTCGATTGGTTAGCCCACCTAACAGATGATGATATTCTCGATCAATTTGATCAAATTTTGAAAAGTCTTTCTCACTATTCAGAAAAGTAAAGCTTTCGATCAAGATTCTCATCTCACATGTTCAGGCTCTCGCTCGAATCAAAACCTTATGCATTGGTAGGCTTTCAACTAAATTTAATAGCCTAGCTATCGAGTGCCAATAAAAAAAATTCAAATTGTCACAAGGGCTCATCATTTGATGCAGAACCGATCCAAGAGGGATAAAAAAAATGGGAGAAGCGAGGATTGATAGCTTTCAAGAACTAGTGGTAAGGAAAGAAAGATCAATGCCAATTTAGGCCAAAAACTTCTCCGTAGGTCGTGGACTAGGGTTTTGGTTATGGTGAACTACTCATTTCACCTAATGCTTAGCGCTCCATTCAGCATCCTAATGAAAGCCATCACCTGTTAATGAATGTACAAAAAGAAAGATATGCACTCTATTTTAACAAGAAATAAATGGCGAGCAGGTGGTATCGATATGGTATTGCATGTGACTCCTTTGTCAATGAATGTTCGTTTATTGTACTTCATCTATATGATAGGGCATTAGTATCGCATAGATCGATATTCATGCTTGCCTAGCTCATGGGCAAAGGAGGTAATGTCAATTGTAGCACTACCAGAGTCAACTTCACACATACTCAAGGGCATCCCCAAACCCTTTTCTTCGGACCAAGTCATAGAGTTCCCAAAGGAAACCCATACCTAAAGAGAATGCTCTCCTTAGGATGCTTCTTGCAGTCCCTCATAACAACCGGTAGCTCGAACAGATCCTAAAGTTTCGGGTCTATGTCTACGATGACCATGTGGTAGCAATGAACATACCTTAACCAGTCCATCCAATTATAGAATAAAGTCCTTTCAATGATCCATATTTCCCAAAAACATGAGATTGTCCAGAGGGAGAGTGAAATCCTTCACCTGCTAGCTAACACTGATATCCATTCTCGATGCATATTCCTTATTTAGAATCTTTTCCTGACTAGGCCAAGCTTTGCATTAATGATGGAATCAGTCATCGGCAACTTTTCTGTCTTTTAGTTATCTTATCCTGCCTCCAAGTATTTCCTCATGCACAAGCCTCTCTGGGCTTAAGCAAGCCCATGTTTTGTTCCGAAATCAACTCCCTACTATTACACCACAACTAGAGGAGAGAGGACTCGAAAGCCATCTCCCTCCCACTCCCTCTCTCCCTCCCTCCCTCTCTCTCTTCCTCTCTTTTGTTATGCCCCACTCTCCCACCTCCCTCTTCCTTTCTCCCTCCCTCTCTCTCTCATTTCCTCTCTTTCCTTGTCCCTCTCCCCTTCCCTCTCCAGCTCCCCTTTGTCAGTATGCTGCAAGTCGGCACGGTGACATACCGTACCACATTGATTCCATAGGCCTTGGCTCTCAGCATTGCCATTAGGTATTATATGCAATGCTCAAAAATATTAACTATTAGTTGATAACTTGATATCATTATTAGTTTTATTGTTTTTGTTAATATTATTTTTTATAATTATCATATTTATGTATTACTTTAACTTTAAATACTAAAAAATTATCAATCACATATATGCGTGCATACAGCATTTGTGCTACATGGCCCTTAAGCATTAGCATATTGCAACCACCTTTGAGAACCTTGTCATACATCTTTGAAATTTTACACTAATTGAATTGTATCTCTTATTTATACCTTAGTTCTTTGACGCATGATAAGTCAAATACTAAAAGTCCTCTTCAACTTTTGATTTGTATTTTTCCTTCCTTTGACTTGTTTCATATTGGGAGCTCTTCCCCACACATTAACAAAATTATTCAGAGTTAGGCACTTGATCAATTGCAGAAAGGATTCATGTCTAAATTTTCATCTTTCATTCTATATTAGTCAAAATTAAGGATTTAAATACCAGGGGGATGGGATGTGCTCGCAACTAGCATACCAACTAGCATCCAACATGGTTATTATGTCATGCCAAGCTGAAACAAACATATCAATAAATAACGTAAATATAGACAATGGAACTAGGGATTTAAATGGATCAGACTTGGCTTGGACCCCAAGCTGTATCCACGCATCCAAACTCAATAAGAAAAATTGAGTTCGGATTTGGGTTGAGATCTGTCTATATGAGTACTCCCCAAACCTGTATCCAAACTCAATTAATAATCAGATCAAGTTCAGATTCGAGATTTTTTTGGTTCAATCAGCACAGGATTTTAGTGGGCCAAAAAGCCAAGGGTTAGCAATTCCTTAAACTGAAAGGAGCTATCGTAGTCATTCTCTATGTATAGTGAATCTATGGCATATTCGATAGGAAAGGAGCATGATATAAGAAATGAATGATTGATTAGAAAAAATTCAACCACTTTCAGAACCTTTCAATTTCAGTTAATGAGTAGTTTGACCGAAACATAAACAATGTCTAAGTTTTAGTTGGGATTTTGGAACTAGAATGACAGCCAATGACTGCTAAGGGTAGCATGTGTCAGAAAAAAGCGCAAACCCAAACATGAAGAAATGAAATAGCACAAGTCATTAGTCAATTCTCCTTATTCTTATATTTATATATACTACATGTATAGTTTCTATATATATATTCGAGTTATTGGGTTTTTGAATTGAAATATGGTTAAACCCGAGGTTGATCTGAGTAGAAATTGGATTCTATACAAAACAATGCAAAAATTGGATCCTATATATAGATCTGATTTCAATTCCATAAGATCGTCCAAAATTTAGTTTGGATCCATATCTAGTTACTATAAAATAATCTAGTTGAGTTATCAGGTTTTTGGGTGTCATTTTGTAATACCCAGGCCCTTTAGGGCCTGATCTTGGACTAGGCCTGGTCCATTTGGCCGGACTACAAATGTGGACCAGCCCAAGATTAACCTAGCAAAAAAAGGGAAAGCACATGTACCACACATGCTGAGCAATAGACAGACTCTAATGAGACTCGTCTTCTTCCCCAGATCTCATCAGGAGTCCAACACATTGAAGGACTCCTATGCCCCCCTTTCCGACCCTATTTAAGTTCACCGGCCTTCGCCTCAACCTACACCACCCATGCTTGGTCCCTTAGGTCAGAGAATTGGTGGCATTTCTTCCTCTCCCCATTCCAAACTTCGTTCACTGCCACCAGACACTAGTCCAAACATCACTTGAAATCAAGGTAAACACAATTTAATTCTCTTAAGTAATGTTGTTTCCTATTTTCTCCAACCTTGAGATCATGGATTCCGGTTGGATTATCGATGGATTTCATCAAGAAAAGGGTTTCGATTGTAGATCCCTTGCTTTTAGATCTGAAAAATCGGCCTTCTGTCTTCTTTCCAACCTTCACCGTCATTGGCATTTGTTGCCAGAGATCGGGACTGGTTCTCCCCATCAAGTCATGGCCGTTGCCGAAGCCTAGCCACTGGCAAACTTTGGATAAGAGCTGAATCCCTATTTTTGTTCTGCTTATTTTTCTATTGTTGGCTGCCCTGTCACCACTACAATTGGCCTCTATCGAATCCTATGGCCATTGATTATTAGTGGATTTCATCAAGAAAAGGGTTCCGATTGTAGATCCCCTATTTTTAGATCAGAAAAATTGGCCTTCTTTCTTCTTTCCAACCTTCACTATCGCTGGTGTTTGTCGATAGAGATCGGGACTAGTCTCCGCATCGGGTCATGGCCGTCGTCGAAGCCTAGCCACCGGCAAACTTTGGATAAGAGCCGAATCCCTGTTTTTGTTCTGCTTATTTTTCTGTTGCTGGCTGCCTTGTCACCACTACCATTGGCCTCTATTGCCAACCCTCTAGCTGTTGACCACCACTCCAGCCACCTACTTATAATACTCCTCTTCTTCCTCTTCGTGTTCCTTTTCTTGTTCCTTATTCTTTTCTTCTTCTTCTTCTCTATTCTTATCTCCCATTTGATCCCTTTCTCTCACTTCTCCAATTTTCGCTTTGAAAAAAATAGAGAAAACACAATTGGCCCTATTCTGTTTCTCTTTTCCACCTCTAACCACATGCCGGCTATGATGTCAAGCACCACCATAGACCAATCCTCCAACCAGCACCTATAGCCACCTCAAGACACCCCTCCCTATGATTTTCAATCAAATACCCCAGCTTCACCCCATGCATGCCCTGTTTTGATCCTTGCTTTGGCCCTATCGCTCAAATCCTCTATTGCTAGCCATCGATCTCACTCCGCCATCAATGGTGCCCACTAACCTTGACCTTCGACCATCTTCATCTAGCACTCGAAACCCCTCTCTCTAAGGCTGACAAAATATTACCCGACCTATCAACCCAACGCATATTTAACTTGCCATAAGAAAGTTTGGGTTTTGCTAAACGAGTTCGAATCTGTTGAGAATATGTTAAATTAGATAGTATATTATATGAATCTTCCCTATATAATCCTAAATAGGATATATATCAAATCTGTATAATCCTAAACAGGAAATATATCAAATCCTATTTAGGAAATATATCATTAGGAGATCAATAGATTCATTGTACCTAGACCTTTATTGCTCTATATATAGAACCTCTTGTAACATAAAACAAATACAAGTCATTCTTTCACAAAATCCCTCTTCTTCTTCTCTATTTTTCATGGTATCAAAGCAAATTAACCAAAAATCTTGATTGTTCTGTCACTTTTATGGCTGACTCTGTTATTGTGCAGGGCTGGGGTACGGGAAAGACGATTGGAACAGGACATGAGTCACAAGGACTATATCACCTCTCTAATCCAAGTTCACCAGTTGCTTTCACTTCCGCTGCTTTCATTGATCTTCTTCATAGCCGTCTGGGTCATCCGAGTCTCACCAAACTTCAGAAATTAGTACATAATCTTTCTACATTGTCTTCTTTAAAGTGTGAGTCATGTCAACTTGGGAAACAAACTCGAGCTTCCTTTCCCAAGCGAGTCAACAATAGGGCCACATCTACGTTTGATATTGTTCACTCAGACATATGGGGTCCAAGTCGTATCAATTCAACTTTGGGATTTCATTATTTTGTTACTTTTATTGATGATTATTCCCGTTGCACTTGGGTATTTTTAATGAAGAATCGTTCTGAATTATTCTCTATATTTCAAAATTTCTGTGCTGAGATTCGTAATCAATTTGGTGTTTCAATTAAGACATTACACAGTGATAATGCAAGAGAATATTTATCTTTTCCCTTTACCAATTTCATATCTTCTCAAGGAATCACTCATCAGACCATTTGTGCATATACCCCTCAGCAAAACGGAGTTGCCAAATGTAAAAATCGATATCTCATAGAAACTGCCCGTACCTTATACACCATCATGTTCCTCTCCGTTTTTTGGGGGATGCTATTCTCACCACTTGTTATTTAATTAACCGAATGCCTTCTTCTGTGTTGCAGCATCAAAGTCCTCACTCAATTCTATTTTCAAAACAAAAGCCCCATCATCTTTCATTGCATGTGTTTAACAATATTTGTTTTGTTCATGATCACACATCTGGAAAAGACAAAATCTAGCCCAAATCAGTCAAGTATGTCTTTTTACGATACTTCCGTCTTCAGAAAGGTTACAAATGCTATGATCCAACAACAAACAAATATTTAATCTCAGCAGATGTAACCTTCTTTGAAACATCTCCATATTTTTCACCAAACATCGCAAACATAAATCTCATTTCTCAAGCACTATCAGTTCCTATTCTTCCTCCATCACAAGTCAGTCCTCCTCTTCGAGTCTACTCACATCGTTCTCACCCTCCTACTAACACCAATGATACTTCTCTCCATGTACTATGGCAGCTCCTAGTGACTCTTCTCCTGTTCCTCCATCACCTACTCCGATCATGCCTTCAGCAGAAGCGGCAACTCCACCCATTGCCCTTCAAAAAGGTATTCGTTCATCTCGCAACCCACATCCCCTTTATAATTTTCTGAGTTACCATCATTTATCTCCATCCTATTATGCCTTTGTTTCTACCTTCTCTAATGTTCCCATACCAAAGACTGTTAGAGAAGCATTGGCACATCCAAGGTGGCGAGATGTAATGATAAAGGAAATGACCACTCTTCGTAAAAATGGCACGTGGGAGTTGGTTCCACTACCACAAGGCAAATCTGCTATTGGGTGTCGCTGGGTGTATATCGTGAAGGTAGGTCCTAATGGTGAAATTGATCGGCTAAAAGCTCGTCTTGTTGCCAAAGGATGCACTTAGATTTATGGACTTGATTATAGTGATACATTCGCTCCAGTAGCTAAAATTGCATCAGTCCGTCTTCTTATCTCTTTGGCAGCAATGCACCACTAGACACTTCATGAGCTGGATGTTAAGAAAGCCTTTTTACATGGGGAGCTAGCCGAAGAGGTGTATATAGAGCAACCATCAGGATTTGTTGCTCAGGGGGAGTCTGGCTTGGTATGCCACCTATGACGGTCACTCTATGGTCTAAAGCAGTCTCCAAGAGCATGGTTTGGACGGTTCAATGCTATGGTCCAACAGTTTGAAATGTCTCAAAGTGAAGCTAATCATTTAGTGTTCTTCAGTCATGATGGTCACGATAAATGCATTTATCTGATGGTCTATGTTGATGACATTGTCATAACAGGCAATGATCATGACGGGATTTCTCGACTCAAGCAGCATTTGTTCAGCCACTTTCAGACCAAAGATTTGGAAAAATTAAAATACTTTCTAGGGATTAAGGTAGCACAGACGAAAACAGGCATTGCTATCTCGCAAAGAAAGTATGCTTTAGACATACTAGAGGAAGCAGGCATGTTAGATTGCAAACATGTAGACACTCCGATAGATCCGAATGTCAAACTTGTTCCTAAACGGAGGGAGCCATTGGAAGACCCTAGTAGATATCGGAGACTGGTTGGGAACCTAAATTATCTTACAATCACACGACCAGATATTTCATTTGCTGTAAGTGTGGTTAGTCAGTTTCTTCAAGCTCCGTGTAGTAGTCATTGGGAGCAGTAATCCACATTCTTAGATATATCAAAAGAGCTACAGGACAAGGTCTATTATATGAAGACAAGGGTCATAAATTATTGGGTACTCTGATGCAGACTGGGTAGGTTTTCCCTCAGATAAACGATCTACTTCAAGATAGTGTGTCATTAATGGAGGGAATATAATTTCTTGGAAGAGTAAAAGGCAAGATGTAGTTGCTAGATCAAGTGCAGAAGCAGAATATCAAGCTATGGCTCTTGCAACATGTGAGCTTATCTGGTTAAAGCAACTTCTTCAAGAATTGGGGTGTGATGAAGTTAAACAAATGAAGTTGATAAGTGACAATCAAGCTGCCCTTCATATTGCCTCAAATCCGATTTTTCACGAAAGAACAAAACATATAGAAGTGGATTGTCATTTTATTAGACAGAAAATTGAATCAGGATGTATTGCCACCAATTTCGTCAATTTAAATGATCAGTTAGCAGATGTTTTCACTAAATCCCTTAGAGGCTCTTAGATTGAATACATTTGTAACAAGCTTAGAGCATATGACATCTACGCTCCAGCTTGAGGGGGAGTGTTGAGAATATGTTAAATTAGATAGCATATTATGTGAATATTCCTTGTATAATCCTAAATAGGATATATATCAAATCTGTATAATTCTAAACATGAAATATATCAAATCCTGTTTAGGAAATATAACATTAGGAAATCAATAGGTTCGATGTACCTAGATCTTTATTGCTATATATATAGAATCTCTTGTAACATGAAACAAATACAAGTCATTCTTTCACAAAATCCCTCTTCTTCTTCTCTATTTTTTAGAATCTAAATAAAGCCATCCGTTTAACCTGTTTAATATTTAGGTTGGATTCGAATTTCAGACATCTGACCTATTTAATCCATTTACTATTTAAATCGGAGTTGAATCAAGAAACCCATTTAAGACATGTTTAACCTATTTAAAACCTATTTGGCTTGTTTCTATCCTGTTTAACCCGACCCACTTAACAAGTTTAACCCATTAAAAAACCACTTAACCTTTTTAACCTAGTTACACTGACTTGATCCATTTAATAAATTAGTTATGTAGGTCGAATTGAATTACCTATTTAATAGACATATCAAATTTAGATTTGAATTTTTGACCTATTTAATAAATAGGTCGGATTCCAGTTGATAATTTTTTGACACCACCTGTATCCATCCTGACCAAACCCAAATGTCATCCTTACCTTTCTCTCTCTAGCAACTCTCTCTCTCTGCTATTGATAAAGAATGGACCCCAGAAGATCTTACTGTTGAGTTTTGGCATCTCGAAATTTGACCCACAGCAGAAAAGCTCACAACAGCGAAGCCCAAGATAGAGGAGACCCACTAGCCGCGCACAGGCCCGCAGGCTGAGCCTGCGAGCGCCTAGGCACGCCTCGCAGCGCGCAAGCCTGCCCACAGAGCGCAGCCCAAGACGAGTGGTCCACCGGGCAGTCCAAGGCACGCCCGCACATGAGGCACACGGTGCACGGACCATTTCGCACGGTTTACACACGATCCACACGTGAGAAGGTGCGATCCAACGATTGAGGACGCTGATCGGATGCTGTTTTGCGCAATTGAACGGTTAGGAATGCAAGCAGGCCTGATCCAACGGTCAAAAGGGGTTTTTGAGTGCAAACAAAAGTATAAATGCGATTGGGACTCGATTTGGACATTTTAAAAGGAGTCTGACGGTCTGTGGAAACAAAGAGCGAGCCTAAGGGTCTTGGTGAGCGACTAAAGATTTTCCTTGAGATTTTTTGAGAGCTTTGTAAGGGAGGATCAAGAGCTTCTTGTTGAGAGAGAGAGAGATTGATGTATGAGCATTAAAAGGATGTGATCTTCTCTTGTATTTGTTCTTTCTTTCATAGTGAAGCTTGCATGCTCCGTGGAGATAAGCCTTAGGCTGATCCACATATTTAATTATCCTTTTCTTATCTCTTCTTCCTATTATGGTATCGACATCGTCATCTGGATTAGCAATCTTGGACGAGAGATCCGTATTTCGCACTCATGAGGGATCCTTCCCAACAAGTAGATCAGAGTATGTAGTTGTCCAGATTACGGTAATGTTGATCGAGGTTGAAGAAGATGGAGAAGACAGGCTCAATCAAGATGGAGATCAATCGGTATGATGAGAAGAACAATTTCTTCTTATAACAAGCGAGGATGAAGGATGTACTCATCCAACAAGGGTTGATTGATGCTCTCTTGTGCGAGGAGAAACCGACTACCATGGAGTAGAAGGATTGGAGGTGGTTCCATATGCAGACAGTGAGTACGATTCGCTTATATCGAACGGATAATGTGATGATCCATGCGCTTAGCGAGACCTCCGACAGCGATGTGGATGAAGCTCGAGGAGATCTATACAGCAAAGTCACTCACCAATACTCTCTTCCTCTAAAATCAATTCTACTAGTTGTAGATGAGCGAAAGGCAAAGCGTGCAAGAACATCTCAGCAACTTTCAGAAGATCCTCACTGCTCTCCTCAACGTTGGTGAGAAGATTGAAGAGAAGACCAGAGCGTTGGTCATACTTTTATCACTTCCTCCTTTTGAATCTTTGGTGACTGCTCTTCTTGTGGAAAAAAGCATCATCAAGATAGATGAGGTCATTTCTATACTTCTCCAGAAGAAAATTTTCCGATGAGAGAATCGAGCTTCAAGTTCAACTAGCAACTCAGCTAGGGTGGTGACTAGAGGTGGTGGTAGAGGACGAAAGGGCTGAAGATCATAAGGTGGGCGATCCAGATCCAAGTCCAAGTCCAAGTCGAGGGACTACAGCAAGATCAGATGTTACAGGTGTGATGAATTGGAACATCGAGTCAGAGATTGTGCCCAGCTCAGAGATCGAATGAGGGCTACTGTGGCGGCGATCCAAGATAGCGATACAGAAGAAAGTGATGATATTCTTTTGGTTACTGATGAAGTATCTATTTCTCCATAGTAGATTTTAGATTCTGCATGTTCGCATCATGTTTGTTGCAAAGAAGAACTGTTTGACTTCCTAGAGAGCAGTGAGGGCACTATTCATCTATCGGATAAATCGAACTATACGATCAAAGACATTGAGACTGTCAGCTTACAGACTCACGAAGCAATGAAGAAATTGGACAAGATCCCATACATACCCTATTTCAGAAGTAATCTAATTTCACTGAGCAGACTAGATTTAAGCAACTGTAGGTGGAGAGCTAATGATGGAATTCTGAAGATTTTGCGTGGCAGTAAAGTTGTGATGAAAGGGAAGAGGTGTAGAGGATATTACCTTTTGGTCGGGAGCACAGCGCGAGATGGAGTTTCAGGAGCCAATAAGAGCTCAGAACGAGGTGAAACTCTAGGTACATGTAGATTAGACACGAGACAAAAGACTCAGGAGGATGACAAGTGACGTCTCACAGTGAAGTTCCTATTGCCGCAAGAGGCTATCCCGAGTAGATCTCAGATCAAGCAGGTCACAACATATGACGAAGATAGGATCAAACGACCTAGCTCGACTCCCATGCTTGTCCAGCAAAGAGCAGTCAGGCATATGCCCAAGGGCATGAGGGCGAGATTATAGAAGCTCTCAAAATTATGTGGAAGCCGAATGTCGAGTCGAGGTGGAGATTGTTGAGTTTTGGCACCTCGAAATTCAACCCACAGCAGAAAAGCCCACGATAACGAAGCCTAAGATGGAGACCCATAGGCACAGCAAACAGCCACACACAGGCCTACAAGCTCAACCTGCTGGCGCTAGACACGTAGCGCGCAGGCCCGCAGCGTGCGGGCCCACCTGCAGCGTGCGGGCCAAGACATGCGGTCCACCGCATAGTCCAAGGTGCACCCGCGCGCGATGCACGCGGTGCACGCATGGTCCACGAACGGTGCACGCACAATCCATGGCATGAAAATGCACCCAGGTGTTTCGCGCGGTCCACATGTAGGAAGGCGCGATCTGATGGCTGAGGGCGCTGATCGAATGCTGTTTTGCGCGATCGAATGATCAGAAACACGAGCGAACCCAATCCAATAGTCAAAAGGGGTTTTTGAGTGCAAACAGGAGTATAGATGCAATTTGGATTCGATTGGACTCTTTAAAAGGAGCCTGATAGCCTATGGAAACAAAGAGCGAGCCTAAGGGTCTAGGTGAGCGACAGAGGATTTTCCTTGGGATTTTTTGAGAGTTTTGTAAGGAAAGATCGAGAGCTTTTTATTGAGAGAGAGAGAGATTGATGTATAAGAGTTGAGAGGGTGTGACCTCTTATATTTGTTCTTTCTTTCACAGTAAATTTTGCATACCCCATGAAGGTAAGCTTTGGACTAATCCACATATTTGATTGTCTTTTTTTATCTCTCTTCTTCCTTCCTATGACAGTATCGACATCGGCATCTGAATTAGCGATCTTGAGCAGAGGATCCGTATTTCGCACTCGTGAGGGATCCTTCCCAAAACCTACCCCTATTATCTATGATGATATGGGAAGGAGTCCTGACCCTTTGGCCATTAGGCAGCATGACAACCCCAACCCAACCCAGCCCATGCCAAGCACCGCTTGATTCCACCATCAATAATTTCTAGTGTTATATATACCCTAACAATATTCTTGTTTGATGTTTAAACTAGTTAGGTTGTCCAAGATCGGACAAACTAGGACGTCGAGCACTGCCGCCTAATCAGTGGACATGGGCACTGGGCCGAGCCGGCCCACTAATTAAATTGTCCAAGATCGGATCAACTAGGACGTCGAGCACTGCCGCCTAATCAGTAGACATGGCCATTAGGCTGTGCCTAGCATGGCTCGGCCTAGGCCCACCAAGCTAGACTCCAAACGGGCGGTGCCAGGCACGGCTCGTCTGGTAAACGGACCGTGCCTGGCACGGCCCATTTATCTCGAACCCTGGCCTGGCACGACCCTAGGCCCAGGGTCTGGCAAGCCGTGCCTGGCCCGTCAAGCCCACGAGCTTGATGGGCGGCACACGGGCCCGATGGGCGGCCCATTTTTCCTCTTCTTTTTTTTTGAAAAAGCAGCCTAAATAAGTCGTACCTGACACGGCCTGTTGGCACAGCTTGTAAAGGCTAATTCTTTTTTTTTATTTTTTGGATTGGGTAATGGCTATTTTTTGATTTTTTACCAGTTTACCCCCTAATAGCCATAAAACGGCTAATTTTAGGGGTATTTTGAGAAAATGAAAGTTTTAGGACTCCTACAAATACCCCTCCTCTTATATTTTCACCACACCAAATCAATTCTTCTCTCCTTCTCTACTACTCTTCTAGCAATATTTAGCAAGTATTCAATATTTAGCAATTAGCAAGTATTTAAGTGCTACACAGTTGGATTAGTCCACCAATTGGAGCCTTGGAGCTTGGAGGTCCTTGTTGAGATCCTGAGAAGCACAAGAAGAAGCTCACAAATCTTCGCCGGCCTACGTCTACTCAATTTCTCTATTTGGTATTTTGGTTAATTTTTATTATTTGCATAACTCATATTTAGATATGGCATCTTTTGATGAGTCATTTTGGCATTCTCCAAATTTCTGAGAGAGAAGAAACTACTGTTCCTGCTCCCTCTGAAACTAATATCGAAAGTCAAAGCTCTGCCTCTTCTTTCCATAAGAGGACTAATGCTGTATGAAATAATTTTGAAAGAATTACGATGGATAGAGTTTTAAAAGCAAAATATAAAAAATGTGCCAAATCATATAATTGTACTAATAATGGAGGAACTAGCCATTTGAAAAGACATCAAGAGAGCCATATGATGAGTGATGCTCGTCTTAAATGCACCCTTAATATACAAGAGGATAGTCTTGTAGATAATTTTGCATATAATCATGAAAATCAAAGGAAAGCACTGGTAAAATGGATAGTTAAGGATGAATTACCTTTTAGTTTATGTGAGTCTTTTAATTTTGAAGAGTATGTTCAATTAGCCCTACAACCCGCTTATAAAAGAACTAGTAGACGTACATTTAGAAGAGTAGCTATAACTAATTTTTTAGCAATGAAACAAAATTTAATTAGAACTCTTTCTGTCTTAATTTCAAAAGTATTATTAACTTCTAATATTTGGACCACATCTATTGATAATTATTATTTTATTGCTGTTACTGCTCATTATATTGATAATGATTTATTAAATAAACGTATTCTTCCTTTCGTGCTTTTGATTTTCCACATTCTGAGCAACAAATTTCTAATACTATTTATCAAACTGCATGTACATATGATATTAATGATAAAATTATGTCTATTACTTTTGATAATGCATCTAATAATAATTCTGCTATCAAATTATTGAAAGACTCATTGCATCCCATTCTAAATGAAAATCTATTGCATATTAGATGTACATGTCATAATTTAAATCTCTCTGTTCAATCTGGCATGGATATGATTCAAGATGTTATTATAAAAATTAGAAATGCAGTTTCTTTTATTCATGCTTCAAGAGCAAGACTTCAAGAATTTAAGCAAATGTGTATAGATCATGATAAATGTTTTAAAAAATTTAAACTTGATGTAGTTACTCGCTGGGACTTAACACATACCATGATACATGATGCCTATCCATATAAAAATTTATTAAGTGCATATATTAATGATCGTGGATAGGTTTAAAATTGACTGAAACTGATTGGAACAAAAGTAAAATTTTGAAAGAATTTTTGGTTGGTTTTTATAATACTACTGAAATTCTTTCTAGTGTTTATTATCCAACCTCTTGCTCATTTTCACAACAAGCATATTTTATTAGCCAAAAATTTGCACAACATAGATATGATGATATTTTAGAATCTATTATTTATAAAATGGAGTCTAAATGGAATGAGTATTGGGACAGAATTTGTCCTATGCATAACTTAGCTGCTGTATTTGATCCACGTGTTAAATTAATTGGTGTGTTAATTTTACTTGATGCATATTGTGAAAACATGAATCAGGATTCCGAATCCGCTAAAACTGAGATAAATCAACTTCTTCATGATATTTATGCTTTATATGATGAAAAGGTTCATGGATGTAGTACTTCTCGTTCACAAACCTGTGCCTCTTCTTCTAGTACTTCTCGTTCATCATCTATTTTCTCATTTATTACACATAGGAGACATACACATACTTCTTCAAGTTTATCTACATCTTCATCTTTAAGTAATGAACTTGAATTTTATTTACGAAATGATCTTCAATCTGCATATGATAAAAATCAAATAGAGAATCTTGATGTGTTAGCCTGGTGGAAAAGTGTTAAAAATCAATATCTTGTACTGTCCGCCATTGTACGTGATATCTTAGCTGCGTCGATGTCCACAATAGCATTGAAATTTGCTTTTAGTGCAGGTCAACGTGTTCTGGACGAAAAGAAAAGTAAGATGACCGACGAAGCAATTGAGATATTGCTTTGCTTCAAAAATTGATTGGATGCTGAGACAAGACTTCAAGATAAAAATGGATATAATACAACATTCGATGACGACAACGACAAACACTACCAACGATGCATGACGAACTGACAATCAGTAAGATTTTTATCTATTAATGTTAGATATTTGTAACTTTTTAATTTTTATCTTTTAATTATTGAGATGAGTCACCTCAATTTCTTCTTTTCCTCATTGCATTTGGAGGTCAAGCCTAGCCCCCCTCCCTCTCTTGTACCATTTCGATTATTATTATAAATCGGTAGGGGTCCACGCCAAACCCCCCACTATTACAAGATGATCTTTTATTTTTACAAAAAAAAAAATCTCACATCTATATTTAATTTTACTCCTTAACCCTTTTTTAATTTATAAAAAAATTTATATTTTTTAAATTCAAAAAAAGGGTTGGGCCACTACGCACGCGGGCCGTGCCGAACTTGGACCGGGCCTGGACCGTGTCAGGCTGTGCCTAGCCCACAAACTGTGACAACCCAGGCCCTTATGGGCCGTGCCGGGCCTGGGCCGCGAGCCGCAATCCCACAGCCCAGCCCGACCCCTTTTAATGGGCCATGCTTGGCACGGTTGTTTCATGTCGGGCCGGGCCATGTAATGGACGGCTCGGCCCGTTGTCCGCATCTACTAATCAACCCTATTCCACCCTTTTAGTTTGTCTTCTCTTCATAACTCATGGGCCCCACTAATCAGACCCTCCATAGCATAAGTCAACCCTAGTAAAAAAAACTAAACTGTCTTAGTGGCTAGACAATATATCATCTCAACATAGCCCTTGCCGAACCCTACTAGATTTGGCCATCCTCAATTTGAGTGACCAACCTATATCCTAATTTGACCTTTGATGAGATAAAATTACACCAACTGATTGATTCGGGCCATTGGGCTCCACCTTACTAGCCTATCCTTGATCTATTTTGATTCAAGCATGAAGCCACAGCCTAGTCATGCCCCTAGCTGGTTTATTCCACTCACTAAACCTTTTTACGTTCTTCAGGGTTTCTCATTTGTTGGGCTTCGAAGACATTGACTAAAAAATTAATCAAATTCCAGTGACCTTGAATAGATGTATCTGACCTGCTTGATTAAAGTAGGAATTTGAAGCGATAAGAGGTAAGGAACCTAAAGCTTCAAAGCGTATTTTCTAATGACCTATCAAAAATTACTATTAGTTTATTAAATTTGATTGTGATCTCTATTTTATATTTGACTAAGTGGATCAAGAATGCTATTATCATGGTCATAACTGTTTTGAAATATGTTATGTGGTTTGATATTCTTGTAAGATAAATTTTGGAAAATTTAAATAATTGATTTATGAAATTTGTTTTATATAATATATATATATTCTCAACATGGCTATGATCTGGCCCCACCAATGGGAATTATATGTTGATCCTATTGATTTATAATCTGATGGCGCACTATCCTAGATGTCAAGAGAGGTTGTCTTGGGAAAAATGAGACAACCTCATCCCACATGATTTAGATCATAGTATACTTAATGTCCGCAATGATTGGCGCATCTGTGATGAGTCTTCTTGAAAAAAAAAAAGAAATGATTTAAAATACCTAAATTCCCAATTTCCCTTGAAGAATCTCGAAGCTAGGGGTGAAAACTAACCAAGCTGTTAACGAGCAGCTCAGGCTTGGCTCACTAAGAGCTCATTTGAGGTCAGTTCAGCCAAGAAACGAGCTGGGCTCAAACACATTTTAGAGGCAAACCTCAATACTTGTAATGTTTGAATGTAGTGGGAAAGCTCGACCCGGCTTGACTAAAGCTCCACTCTAAGCTTAGTTGAACCGATCTTGAGCAGGTTATGTTATGCTTGGCTCAAGTTCAAGCCCAGCATGAGCAGCTTGTTTAGATGACGAGTCGAGCCTGCGCAACCTGGTACTTGGCTCAACTTGGCTCATTTGCACCCCTGCCTGAAGCAATTACTCAGCTCCAAGTTAAACCATAATAATCATATACTCATTGTAACAGAAAATCAGCTGAGATATCAAGAACGATGTAATTCACTTAAGAAATCATTAATCTGCAAGAACAACAAATTATAAGGGGAACAATAACATTTGCAATGGTTCAAGAATAAGTTCCATGATATTCATCAAAGAAAAAGAATTACGTGATAAAACTAAACAGCAGCATTATGATTCTGATATAGATTTATAAGAAATGTATGGATGTTGATCGCAAAATAAGAACCTGTCTCCAAAGAGGAAGAAGTTTTGTTTCACTGCCCATATCATGCAACCTCTGCATGCTGCAACAATATCAAACATCAGAAAAGATACACTGACAAATCACAAATATCTTATCAAAGATAGATCATAAATCAAAAAAGTTAAAGATGAATTGGAGATAAAAGTGAATGTTAGGCTTCTGTGACAGCATCACAAAAGTTACCAAAGCTGAAACTATAAAACAAAGACATTCAACCAAGCAAGTCTAGAAGTTGTTTTGAGAGGAGGTACTGTTAAATATGCATATAGTGAGTTAGAGTCCTTAGAATGCAAATTGGTGACACAGTATTTGATTTAACATTGTGCTGCAAGCTACCCTTAAGGTATACAAAGATGATCAATAAGTAGACCTCCATGGCTTTGAGGATCTTGATGACTGTCACCTGGTCACTTATAATGTTAGGTTCTTGGACATGTCAGATGCTTCAATGCCTCATGACACTCCGAGGCACTTCATACCATCATACATGATGACATCGTCATTATGTGTCTACCATTGCAACTGCTATATGAAAGTTATCAAGCCTAACGTAACAAGATAGCAAGCAATTATCAAATTTGATGAACCTGAGGAGCATGGGTGTCACTTCTTATTCTTCATAGGCATACAGTGATATACATTTACACAAACATATATACTATCAGGACATGTGTCAATTTTTTGGAGATTCCCATATTTGATGCTTCTAGACACTTGGGCACCTTGACAGTTTGACAGTCATGTCTCATGTCCAAGCACATTGCTTGATGATGTTCAAGGTATCACTTCCACTTGCAGAATAAATAGGTTCTTTGTTTACTTTGCATTGCTTTTTTTAATACAAAAGGTGATCAATAAAATAGAAACCCATCCATGGTACAAGCATTTGCCATTTATTCGGTGAGTGAAAACAAAACAACAGACTGATAGCAGTATCAAAATACATTAAATTACGGCATAAGTTGAGAGTCAAGAGTTAACAGAAGTGTGTTTCCTGGTGCTTCAGTATCCTTTAAACAAGGCTTCATGAGGATTCAGTAATGTACCCATAAGAGTAACAGATGTAATTCAAAAGCGATTCTTTTGAATGAAATCACCTAGTTAGGCCACCCCCTAAATGCAATACAGTGGACCACTAGAAGTTCAAGTTTTCCCACAAGAGAAACTTGTTTTTCAAAAAGTGAACCAAAAAAGTGGGGTACATATGTGTGGCTATTTTTTCTTCCTTTGTTTTGCTTGGGTCAGGTTCTTTCCCACTTTATTTTATAAATTTGTATTCCACTAACTTAACAATGTAGTGCATTGACGATATTGCATTCTTTAATTATCTAACTAAAATCTCAAGTTTCAAATGGCCCTTAAAAATTTTATATACGAGTTCAGCATAACAATCATGAAATTGCATTACAAATTAAAGACATCTTATCGCCCATAAGAACCTCAATGCCTGTTTGTAAGAGCAAAGATTCTGAATGCTAGAATTAGTAGCAAAGAGATACAGAAAACAGCAAGCATAACTCATTGAATAGATCATGAAACTGTTGCTATAGATATTTCCTTTAGGGAAAGAACCATTGTTAAAGATATACTTCTGTTGGAAATACAGATGCCAAGGAAGCAACAAGAAATTCTATCATGGTAAGCCGAATGTCAAGTGGTTAAATCAAGACCAGGCAAAACTGTGCATTTCCTATGATTCAGAATCTCTGATGTTATAGATAAAGAGATCCTGTCCGATGTAAATATGTTAAACCAGTTGAACTCTCCCAAGTAACAGGAGCAGCCCACAGGAATGGCTAACAAATATAGGAGGCAAAGTCAACTAACAATTAGGATGCAATTTAAACCGGAACAAGAGCACAGTGACATTTACTTGGTAATAAAATAGGATCTCATCACAGACAGAAACAAGTAATGGTAGTTTTGTAAAAGTTGCACAAATTGGTCCTTTACATTTTCTTAAATAGGAATAAACATAAGCACTTCACCCTTTATCTCATGTCTATCATTGTTCCTCAGTATTTATCATATGGTTGAATAGAATCCGCAACCAAAAAAGGTACCAGGACGCCTGTTCCAACTAAATAAGAAAGAGAGATATCTTAAGATAAGAAAGATGATAGAGGAGAAACTCAAGCCATGATGGCATTTACATGGGCTAGCACATTGAGCATTATCAGGCCCTCCATTATCTGCAAACTGCTGACATTAGCAAGCTGTATCCAAATCATTTTTTTTTTTTTGGTACATGACCAGTCAAGGGTTTCAGTTGTTATGGTTTCCCTATATATGTGTGCATCAAACAGCTCTTGAGTAGTCTGACTAAAGGACAAAATGCAATACAGATAACAATTAATTAAAAAGCACTCACCAAAGTGTTAAGTTTACATCATAGGAGAAGAACAGACCAGAAGTCCTCTCTGCAGCATTTAGAAGGACAGAAAATTCTGCTTCCATCTTTTTCTGTCAAAATATAGTAAAATGACCAAAGTTTGATGTAAATGGAAAATACTAAATATAAAATACAATTGAAAACACTTTGGACCTGTTCAACTGGGGAATTGCTTAGAGAATGATTGCATGGAAGAATTCGCAGGGTTGATACTCGAAAAATAGGATGGCCTAAGTAAGATCCAACACGTTCATGCTGTGTTATCACTAATAGATAAGACCCTGTTGTGCATCAAGGAGAAGGTGGTGAGCATGATCAAAATGGATTTGAGTGGCAACATATTTAACCAAGGAAGAGGCAGTGGCCCTCAATACAGATGGTCAAAACTGCTTAAAAAAAATCATCACCGCCTCAAACAGCATACAGGCTAAATTTGAAAAGATCTAAACATAATTCCACCAAAATGACGAACAGTAATGATAGAGACATGGATCTCATCATCTTCAATCATATAATGGACATCAAGTGTTGGAGGGTCCCAAGAAACTCATGTGGTATAAACAATGACAGAATTGCAATTCATTGAACAAGAACAATGCTATTACTGAACAATCATGAGATCTAAGTCCAATTCATGACTATGGGTTGATTACCAATGAATCTTTCTATTAGCACCATATTGGATCAGAATTCAGATGTTCTCAAAATTAAGATATAAGATATAATTACCGCACTTTTGAGCTTAACAATGTTTGAATATCATAGAATTTCTGAGCTCTTGAAGATGTGAGAAATACAAAACCATATAACATCACTATCTTGACCTGATCCTTATAATCAGAATCTCAGTTCCCAAGCTAGGAAGTCAACTCTTTATTTTATGGAATTCAAATTCTTTAAATATTTTTTGTTGAATTCAAATAGAAATCAGTTCCATACTTGCATGTAACATCATATGTAGGAGGAAATAAAAAGAATAAGCGGACATTTACGATCAACAGACAGACAATCGTTTCAGCTAGCAGTGTATACTACCGCCACAGTGCCACTAATGATCATTTAAACTAGCAGACATCCAATCTCATCCAACAGAAAACATCTTGATCTATCCTTCATATGCAACTATATTTACCTAAATACTAGATTTAAGATAAATAAAGTATTCAAAATAGGTAAATTAAGGAAATAAGGAACTCTTAAATCATTAAGCTCCACTTCCTTTACTTTTGTTACCATTCTGCATATCACTATACTTCAATCATGAAGAACAATTATACATTGACGCGATAGATAAAAAAGGTCAAACCTACCAGGTTACTCTTAAACAGTACAGGAATACCCACATAAATTTGTTCATCACATATATTAAGGATCTTAATTCTCCATTAAGTGAGTACTTTCCATTTATCCGAACCAAACCATCATTTGCAACAAGCAAGAATTCTAATTATTCTTAACTTATTTGTACAACTAGCTGGCACTGCTTGGTGAATTGTGAGACAAATTAAATTTTTGAATCACAAAGAAAAGATACAGGACATAATAGTTCACTTGCCCACTAAAAGCTTCAGCATTCCAATAATCCCAAACACACTGCAAACATTTGGAGACTGCACAGGACCACATTGTGGAAGCTCTCCTGTCCAAAAGAAATAGTGAATGTGGTAAACCACCTTGACTGCTGAAATGAAAACTAAGAAACAATAATACTCGTCCAAGAATTAATCAATTCCAAACAAACAAAGAATTCATGCAAAACTCTAATATTCACTACTTTATAATGGAATGTGAATAGTGGAATAGATGAATCTACAAGATGGGGGTGTAACGATTTCTGTGATGTGCACGCGTGCACGCACGTGTGTGTGAGAGAGGAGCAGAGAGAGAGAGATTGTGCATGTACTTAAAAATAAATACACAATATTAAGACAACAATATGGAAAAAAGAATATTGGTATACAGATACTTAAAAAGTATAAACAAAGTTAGTGTAACAGCTGGATATGTTTAGAAAAAATCCATAGCAAAAAAATGATAAAGAAATTAAGAAAAAAGAAAGAATATAAGAGTATGTAACTATATATGAAGGTCTGCTGAACCATGCCAAACTAATGGGGCGTGCCAAACCAGACAAGTCAATTACTAGCATGGTTCACTACCTTGGTTCGAAATGGAGGGCGAGGGGAGAGAGAGAGGGAGACGAGGAGGGGTGAGGGGGAAGAGAAGCTGAGAGAGATGGAGGGAGGGTTTGGAAGCCATTGTCGAAATAGGGATCCCTTGTTTCATTTTGAAACAGGGGATCCCTTTTTTATTTTGTTGATTTCGAACTGAAATAAATAAGTAATCCCCTATTTCGAAACGAAACCAAGGATCCCTATTTTGACAATGGCTTCCAAACCCTCCCTCCCTCCCTCCTTCCCTTCTTCACTCTCCCTCCCTCCCTGCCTCTCCCTTTTCCTCACTCTCCTTCTCCATCTCCCCCTTCATCTTCAGCTCTCCCTTTGTCAGTACCCACCGGAATGGCACTGTGCCAAACTGGTTGCCAACTAGGACACCCTTTGATACTAGTTTGGCAAACCATGTATAACCATGTACATATAAACCATAGAAAATTACCAAAAGTTTAAAAAAATTTGAAGCACAAAGGTGATAAAGAAATTGAATAACAAAAAAAGAATATAAGGTTATGCATATATGCATATATATCCAAATGAAAACAAGCATGCGAGAGGCGAAAACAACAAATGGACAGCAACATCAACAACAATATATAGCATTAACAATTTGTAACTCAAAAAAGATTTCATGAATATTTGTGAACAATTCATGAAAAAAATTAAATCTGTGGATAATATGGTTAAAAAAAAGAAAGCTGTTTGTTAATAGAGAAATTCAAAAAAGGCCAAGGAAACATAAAGAATACTTGCAAAATATTAGAGTACTTGTACTATGGTATCAGCTATGTTAAGATGCAAAGTTATTAACAATGTGATATTTTGCAGTGATGTAATACTAAAGAGGAATCACATCATGGGCATTGTGGATGGTGTGAAGTAGCCATACCATGAAAATAGGTGTTTATGATGCATAGATATGGATATGACACGATACAGATAACCGATATGGCAAATCTTGAAAAAGTAGGATAAAATACCACAAAGACACATCTATATGTATGTGTTTATTTATATATATGTATGCATAGTTATATCTATGTATGTATACATATATATGTAAGTATAAATAGGGACATATATGTGCACATATATTTATATATACATACATTAAGATACATGCATGTCCATATTTATACTTATATGATTGTATATGTATATATGTATATATGTATGTGTATGTGTGTGTGTGTGTATATATTTATATATACATACATTAAGATACATGCATGTCCATATTTATACTTATATGATTGTATATGTATATATGTATATATGTATGTGTATGTGTGTGTGTGTGTACACACACACACATATACATATATACACACACATATATATATATACATACGTATACATATATATACACATATGTGTGTGTGTGTGTGCATATATATGTATGTATAAGTACATATATGTATATATATATGCATCTACATACATACATACATATATGTGTGTGTGTGTGTACATATATGTACGTACATGTATATACACACACACACACATATACATACATGTATATATATATATATGTATATATACGTAAATATATATATCTGTATGTACACATATATACATATATATGTATATATATGTACATATATATGTATACATATATGTGTATATATGTATACATAAATATATGTACATATATACATATATGTATACATATATATGTACATATATATATGTACATATGTATACATATGTATACATATATATACATATATACATGGTTTGCCAAACCGGACCGAACCGTCCAATTCAACCCATACCGAGCTGAATCGGTTCGGTTCGGTTCAGCCTATACCAAGCCGAATCGGTGTAAAAACGGTCCGATTCGGCCCTATTTTTTGAATCAGGGCCGAAACGGCCCAAACCAGGCTGAACCACCCAGTTCGGTATGATTCGGGGCCAAACCAACCGATTCCGCCCTGTTTTCGTTTTTTTGTGTCCGTGGGTGGGATTTTTTTTTTGATTTTTTTTATTGTCGGTACAGCATGGTACAGTACAATACCATACCACCCGGCTACTGGCACACCGACCGGTACCGATTCAGACTTCCTTACATATATATAGATATATATGTGTGTGTGTGTGTGTGTGTTCTACATGTACATATATATGTACATATATGTTGATATGTATAAATTTGTCAATGTATGTATATAATATAGATATATATATATATATATATATATGTATATGTATATACATGTATATATATGTATATGTATATGTATATACATGTATATATATATGTATATGTATATACATGTGTGTGTGTGTAGGGTATATATATATATATAGGGTATATATATGTATGTGTGTGTGTATCTGTGTGTGTGAGTGTGTATGTAGATACATACATACATACATACATACATATGTATATACATATATATACATTTATATATATACATATATATACATTTATATATATACATATACATATATATATATATGTATATCAACATATACATATAGATATATGTATATCTACATAGATATATATGTATATGTACATGTACATGTACATGTACATATAGATGTATATGTACATGTACATGTACATATAGATGTATATGTACATGTACATGTAAATATATATGTATATGTACATATACATGTACATATATAGATATACATGTACATATATAGATATATATGTACATATATATATATATATGTATATATATATATATGTATGTATGTATGTATATGTATATGTATGTATGTATGTATATGTATATGTATGTATGTATATACATACATACATATCTATATATATATATATATATATATATATATATATATATATATATATATATGTATGTATGTATGTATGTATATGTATGTATATATAATATATATGTGTGTGTGTGTGTACATACATACATACATACATACAGCATGCATGCATGCATCATGCATGCATGCATCATGCATGCATGCATGTATGTATGTATATGTACATGTATATATATGTATATATATATGTATATATATATATATACATATATATATAGGGTATATATATGTATGTGTGTGTGTATCTCTGTGTGTGAGTGTGTGTGTGTATCTATATATGTATATACATTTATATATGTATCCATATGTATTTATATGTATATATTTGTATATATGCGTGTACAAATATATACTTCCATACATATACACAAATATGTGCACGTATATATATGTGCATGTGTATTAAAAACATCTAAAGTGTTCGTTCTTCGATTTTGAAAAGTATGATACCTAGCCTAAGTATCAAACACATATGTGAGAAGTATCTGATAAACATCTGTATCCACTACGAATATGATACAGACACAGCATGTGATCTGAAGTATTTGTGCTTCCTAGAAAGATGTCATGTGTACCAAAGCAAACTTACAAGCACTATCCAAGGAGAAACAAGTAAATTTTCAGATGCACAAGATTACAAGCACCCATAGTTATGGAGAAACAAGTGAATTTTCAGACTCTCTAAGATTACACCAAAGGCCATCGCAAGCATATTTGTTTACGATGGTCAACTATGAACTTATTGCCGATTTTGAGGAAGGTACACCATTATACATGTTATGCACCCATGAATAGTAACAATGGTTAATGAAATATGACATGGTTAAACTAGAAATATGGATGAAAGCCTATAAAAGTTTAAAAGCAATATGATGACATTTGAAAGCCTCAAAACCTATGTAGTTTCAATGGCAGTAGCAATGAAAACAAGGTGGATGGCCAGATGACGCCATAATTGTTGCCTATTCTTCAATCAATTATACAAATGAATAAGAGATTGATGAAGTCATAACTAACAACATCAAAGGTGGTTGGGGGATGAAGTGGATAGGTGCTTTTGATTATTATGGAAACTATTTACAATGCTGCAGTATGGCCACTGTTGTTGTATAGTTCAAACTTCAAAGTGTTACATCATAAAATATCAAAAAAAAAAAAAAAAACAAAGAAAAGTGGCAGTTATGAGAATGTTGAGAACTTGTGTGTGATAAATTTGGGAAAATAGTGCAAGCTATGGTTATGCCAGGGAAAGCATGAGTGGCACCAGTTAGAGAAAAAGAAATTATATCACATATTCAAATGGTACAAGCATGCGCAACAAAGATCTATGTAGGCCCTTATGAGAGATAAAATGTTTGAATATATGTCAAAGGGTATTGAAAGAGAAGGGCAGAACCTAAGCAACATGAGTAAAAGCAATGATGGCCGCAAACTCACAATTATCATTATGTTCTAATTACTCCAAGCCAACCGAGTCAGTTATGGTAAAGCTTGACACTTGACAGTAACAGTTATTTTCTAATCCATTTCGAGTCTAGATACTACAACTATCAACTTTAGTAATAAGCTTGCAAACAAGCATCTAGTGCTTATTGTTTAATTTCTGAATTATTTAAAAGGTAAGTTTTAGAGAGAGATTAGAAACTCTAGGTTGGTTGCTTGTAGCCCTGGTTAGAAGTCAAAGAACATTATACCAAAGCTATACGTTGTTTCCAAGTCATTTTTGAGTCATTGTGTTATGAAAGTCCTAGTGTCACCTCAAGTAGGTTGAGTCACCATAGGGATTTGAAACGTGTATGAGTATAGTTTGCTGTCTTTACAAATGGATCTACATATGAGGTGAATCTACATGAACATACAAGCTGCTTCAAGCATTATATTTTCCTTAGTGTTGGACTACATATCTATGTCCTTGTCCTTCTTCCCTTGTCTCCTTTGTTTTATCATTTTCGAGTTCTAACACAGTTTATCCTTCTCATGTTTTAACACTCATGCCCATACACACAATACTGCCCAATAATTTGCATCAAACTCAAACCGAAACCTTTTGTTCTTTTCCTCCTTCAAGAGCACCTCATATTTGTCCCTTGAAGCCAAGAAAAAAGCCAAAGCTCCAAATAAACCAAGCAACAGCAAAATAAATTCACATGTTTAAGGGGTCCATGTATAGAATTTATGCTGACATTATCTGGTTTTTGTTTCTTTTTACAATCTACAAAACCTCCATTTTCATAGTAGTAAGAAAAGTTGATTCAAGTGACGTGGTCTACCATTCATCTGATGTATGAAACCATGCTTTCAAATGATTACAAATACAAAAAGAAAAGACATGAGTGTCAAACAAGCAAATTACATTTTGTGTCTGTAAAGTGAATTGCATTAAAATGTTTTTATCATATGCCTATAACAGGTTAACCGTCATATATCAAGATAAGGTGTTGTATACTTGGAGGGAACTGTGGGAAAAATGAATAATAGACAATGACTTCAAAATCAAATTAGCCATCAGGTAATGGTACATATAACACAATTATAACTTGAACAAAAATGAAAATTATGGTCCAATCAAAATAAGCTCCATAAGACACTACAGTACAAACATTCCCGCAAATTATGTCAATTGTCAAAAAAAAATGGATTAATAGATACTAGATGCATCAAATAATACTTAAGCTTGGTAAGAAAAATGGATCGGCAAGCAATAGAAGAATTCAAATATTAAAATGTGTCACAGAATTATCATCAGTTAATTGGCATAATTTGTCAAATAAATATCTCATAAAGAAATACTTTCCTTGTATAAACATGTAGAAAAAAATTATAAAACATTGCCAGCCACTTGTAAAATGCACCCATCCAAAATGTGGGCAAGCAGGTATGTTAAGCACTTTGTCACCGCACCATACATTTTGCATAGTCTTGTTAACCTTTTAAAATTGCTCCCAATGTGCATGCCCCTTACATTTTGCATAGTCTTGTTAACCTTTGAAATTGCTCATAACGAGAATCCTCATGCGGCTGAGGAGCAGCCATCACATATGCTGGTCAGTCATTAGCCAGCCAGTTGTGGCACATTTGTGGTTCATGCCAGCAGACACTTGGCATCAAAATTTGATTTGAGAACCAAGTGAAAGTCAAGCTAGAGTCCACTTGATGTCGTGTTCCTCAAAGTTTGACTCACTGATTGCACGAGCTAAAAACTAGGGCACTTATAATTTATACATGCCAAGTGGAGATGGGCATGGCCCTCCAGCTCATCTGTTGTCTTAAGATCCAGTATACAAAGCCATATGCTACAGTACCCACATGTGAGAGGTGGTGCAAAGCAAATCCCGATACAACAATGACGATTTAGTTAGCACAAGAGCATAGGAAACTATAATAGTACAATGCTTCCTGAAGACCAGATTCATTACGTTTCAGCTGAACGTACACTTTGTGAATTTACAACTCCAAATAAAATACTCAAACAATTGCTTATAGTTTTTCACTTTATTTGTCTTACTACCTGAATAGTTTTTTCATGTTATAAACTAATGAAACTTGTATATTTCACATTCAAAACACCACCATAGCCAGTTAACAATTTTTATACCTACTCTCTAGTTTTAGTTAGAAGATGTGAAAGGCTTGTGAAAATAATTAGGTGATCACTTGTGGAATGAAAGATTATTTTCCTAATATTTAAGCATATTAGATTGGTGGGAATCAAACCCTCATCAATTGTTGTAAACTTGTATCTTTCCATCACTTTATATCGCATCTCTATTAACAATAACCATCAAGCCTTGTCCCAAGTATTTGTTATTAGCTTAAAGAAACTCCATCTACCAAATATTTGTATTTTAGCTGACCTCTAATGCTACTGCAAGCTTTTCCATTTCCGTTTGCACAACTTCCACTTATGTTAACTTAGGTCTTCCACTTGTCTTCCCAAGTCCTTTGTCAAATTAAAATACCCCTCCTTAAAAATTCCTCCTATCATATTTGTCATGCATGCTGATCCATCTTTATTGGTTAAACATCACCTTATCTTTAGTTGGTGCATACCACTCCTTCACTTATTTATCATCCTAGACTTGCACAAGTTGCCACAAGTCCATCCTAATATTCCCTCTGAGAGTTAACATGCTTTGTCTAGGGCTCCGTTTGTTTCCCAACATTCTAGGTCATACAAAATTGCAGGAATTCTTTCCATTCTGTAAACCTCTTCCCTAAATCACCAATATATGCATCAATTATCATGCAAGCAACAACTCAATGTTCCATACATCATCCATCTCCAATTCTATTATATAGATCTCCATTTCTTTTGTATGGCAGAGACTAGATAACGAAGTTGATCACTTTCTAATATCCCCAGTCCTTCAAGTCTGATTGAAACATCATCTCCATTTTCATTTTCTATCATATCTCTGGATCATCTTTTTTTTTTTTCAATGACCAAGCCAAGCATTTCATAAAGAGTGAAAATGTATGAAAAAAAATATCCTGCCTTAGGGCAAATGCAAAACAATCAGAATTCAGAATAGCTATGTAAACTACCTAGGCAAAGCCAACAAAAGTCAACTAGCTAGATTACAGAAGTTTTAGAAGCTTAGTAGCAGGAATCTTCCCTTTGGAGTGAACATCGGCTTCCCAAGCTTCTTGGTAACTCGTCCCTACACCTACTTCCTAAGCAATTTCTTACTATTTTTTTTTCTAAAGAGACGCATTTCTGCACACCTGCACCCACACATATCTGATAATTAAGTTTAGAAGTAGTAGTTTTACCAATATCCACATTAATCACTCAACTCAAGAAGTTAATGTTATAAACAATGCCTTAAGAAGATGAGGCCTTCTTGATACAAAAACATGTTATTCCTTGCATAAAGCCTTCTATATACCATATAGTACATGAAAACTTTCTGATATTTAACAGATATTTGAAGTGCGGCAAAATTAGTTTTGTCAATGGGCATCACAAAAGTGGACAGCTTACCATTCAAGTTGGTAAGGGCACATTGCATGAACCTTTGATTTTTCCTCCTCATGTTCTCACCTCCTCAGTAGGAATTTTGTTTATTAACACCAAAAACACATCAATAATTTGATATTCCCAGCAACAAGACCATGAACCCTTGGCAAATAGAGAAAAATACCCCAAAATCAATAAACATATAGCAACCAATGGCATCTCATCTCCAACCCAAATCTCTCAATTAGAAATCTGAAAATAAAAGAACAGGTCAAGGAGTAACACAAAGTTCCTATTATTCTCCTCATCAATATTCCTCCGAAATTAAGCAGCTACAAATGTGCATTGATAATAAAATCCAGATAAGAAACCACCAAAATATTCTTATGATGTTATCCCAATAAATAAAGAGCAAATCAAGGAACCAGTCTTGTACAGCAAATTTGCAAATTACAAACTGTTCACAGTTGGATACTCCAACTTCTACCAAGGCTAAAATTGATTCTACAATTTTTTTTCCTTTTTGCATCCCACCTCAAGCTGAAACCAATATAAAAATGTCTTTATCGACATAACATTTTCTTTTTTGTGTTTAAATCTTATTTGGAGTAAAGAACATCCAAAACTTTACAAAACTCCACCACTTCCAAACTAGAACCAAATTCACTAATCTAAAGTCTTGATGCCTGCATAACTCTCCACCCAGCAAATACAGTTCCACTTTGTCAAACAGGATCCATGCCCAACTTTTCTCTTAAAAATTCCAAAAGAAGGCTTTGCTTACACAGAGTATCCTCAAAACCAAGGAATGTCGTACCAGACTGAACTGTCCGATACGGGGCGTGGAACCGAATCGGCGGCCAACCGATCCGGTTCGGCCCTTTTTTTCGAAAAATCATCCGAACCGCACTAAACTGGACGGTTCGGCACGGTTCGGAGCCATACCGCCCAAAATCGGGCGGTATGGCTCAGTTCGGTATGGTTCGGCATTGAACCGAATTGTACCGACATATCACATGGGGGGTGGGAGGGTGTGGTGGGACCTGGGTTGTCATTTAGTGGCAGCCAGGATTCCTTCTTTGATAGAAACCCGAGAGCTCTCTCAGAACTCCCGAGAGACACTTTCAGGCTTTCGACGACACGAAGCCTTTCGAAAAAATTAGAAAAAAGAGGAAAATTCTGCCAAATTGCAGCACTTCTTCAAGCAGACGATGATTTTCGATCGGGAGTAAGGTAATGTATTATTTTTTTAATAAATATTTTATTTTTTATATTCTTGTGGCTGAAAAAAAAGATAAGAACGAAGAAGTAAGAAAATAAGAGAAAATCATATCAAAATTTTATGATTTTGGTATGATTTGATCATATATGATAGATTTTTGGAAGATCTACATGATGACACTAAAATCATTGATTTTCATTAATTATATATTTTTTAAATATATATATATTTATTTATAAAAAATTATTAAAAAAATAAATTCAAAAAAATATAAAATCAAAGATTCTGAATCATGTTTAAAATGGTTCGAGCTACTTGAATCTAATCTCGAAATTTCTTTGAAATTTTTGAAATTAAAAATATTTTTATAATTATTTAAATAATAAAAATATATAATCAAATAAAAAATATGTAAAATTAGTACTATATTTTAGCTAATTCAAAAATATTATTTGAAGCATATAACATTTTTTTTGAATTTATAAGTTTTAAAATTATTATTGAATTTTTTTTTGAATTTATATATAATATTTTTTTAATAATTATTAAACTACCGTATTTTGTTATACTTACGTAAATAAGTAAGAAGAAAGATTCAAAACGTGACATTGATTGGGATCATGGCTAGATGCTCTCGGCTCGGCATCATTAGAAATGCAAATGGTACAACACAGAATTTAAGAAAGGAGGGTGATTAGATTGAAGCAGCATCTGGCTGGTGGTTATCCTGATGTCCATGTGTCGAAAATATCCGCAAGAGATCCGACAATTGATGAAAAAGCACTTTGCTGATTCGAAAGCAGCGAAGGAAAGGACAAAGCAAAAAAAGACAGAAGTGGACCGTCGAACTGCAGAGCCACCTTCTTATCACTTCAGAGAGTCAAAAGAGGCTTCCGCTCCAGATGATGAGGCACAGATTGAGGCTGTCATTCAAGCAAACTTGGCTGATCAGTACCGACAGGAGGAGATGGCCCGGTATAGAGAGCGATTTGGATCATCATGCTACGAATCCGGGTCAGAATCAGCGATCGATGAGGAAGAATTCGAGTTCAAGAGAACTACATCAGTCAGAAAGCCCGATGGTAGAGGGAGCAGACACAGCATGTCATCTTTGTTGGGAGCTTTTGACAGTAGGAGGAGGTCCTCTAGAGATATTCCAACAGGAGCCACCATCCATGATTTGGATCCACATGCTTTGCCCAGCAAGGATTCAAAGCAGCAGAGGATTAACACTATGGTGAAAAAAATAAGAAGGATATGTGGCGAGCTGTTGGATCATGATTTCATTTCAGCAATATTCCAGCAAATGTAGCAGCCAATCCTTACTATCGATCTACCATTTCAGCTATAGAGGCTGTCGGTCAAGGTGTAGATCCGTCAGGACCTAAGGACATCTATGGTCAGCTTCTTGACAGTAACAAGGAGGATCTGCAGAAATGGATTGCTTCTTACCAAAATAAATGACCTACATACGGACTGACAGTGATGTGTGATGATTGGACCGATCCTACTAGACGGAGCATCATTAATTTTTTAACTTACTATGATGGAAAAATATTTTTTCACAAATCAATTGATGCTTCAGATAAGATGCACGATGCCACATATATCCTTGCTCTGATAGAGGAGGTGATTGATTCAGTAGGTGAGCAGTATGTCGTGCAGATCATCACAGATAATGGACCACAATATAAGGTTGTCGGAGAGTTGCTGATGGAGCAGCGACTGCAGATATACTGGACCCCATGTGCTGCACATTGCATTGATCTTATATTGATGGATACTGAGAAGATTCGTAAGGTGCAGCAGGTAGTAGAGATTGTCCAGACTATTACTAGATTTATCTACAATCACATATGGATCCTTTCTTGATACGGACGTATACTGGAAGGGAGATCTTGAAACCGAATGTCATACGATTTGCTACCAACTACATGGCACTTGATGATCTTCTTCAGAAGAAAGCCGTCTTACGTCAAATGTTTGTCAATGTCGAGTGGCAGGAGAGCAGATATGCGAGGGCCAGCACTGATGGAAGTCATGTGGAGAACTTGATGACGAGTCAGTCATTCTGACAGCAGACTGAGAAAATAATGAAGGCTATTAAGCCATTATACGAGGTGCTTCGCACCGTGGATAGTGAAAGATACCCCCAGATGGGCTTCTTATATTACATGATGGAGAGGATAAAAAAACAGATCGGTGAGAATGATCCGAAGCATACTCAGAAATTCATTATCATTGAGCGCCGTTGGGACTATCAGATGGATAGAGATTTGCATGTAGTCGGTAAGCACAGATTTGCATCTGATTTCTATGTGGATTTTGAAATACCTCAATTTATATACGAGTTTTCCTTGGTTTGCATCGTTATATCTATATTGTAGAGCTATAAGTTTGACTCTATCTATAAATATCATATTGTTAATTAGCATTTATATCAAGTGCATATTTAGCTTCTGCAACCTAATTTCTTTGACTGTGTCTTGATTACTTACTAGGCTATTAGCTCATTATTGTAATTCCTATGTTTTTACAGAGTCCAAAGCATGATGAGGATAGGTCGAGATTGAAATGTGAGATTAGAGAGAGGATCTAGTAGCCATCTCAGATCAACCTTCCAAATTTTGTAGAACCCTCCCTATACTACCTTTTGTATAAATATGTAAATTATGTGACTAAAGTTAGCTATATATGATAGTTGCGAAGGTTTTGTTTTAAAATTTGAGCTAATAGCTCTTAAATTGTGAGTATCGCTTTGTTAGTTGAGTGTGTTATTGACAGGTTGGATGTCTTGTATGCCTATAGGGACAATTCTCTATAGGTATACAACAGCTGTTCACGTCCCTAATTTCTAATTCAGGATCGGGGCATGACAAAGGGAAAGGAAAGAAAGCTGCAAGTTGACGAGGATCTCATTCATTCAAATTTCGAGACAGTAAGCCCTCAGACCATCAATTGCCTAGATCATCTCACGATACGAGAGATGATGTTAACGATAGTCTAAGCAATTATGCATCTGATGGCCATGGAGGTAGCAGTGGATATGGCAGCATGTATACAACTTACAGCCACATGTTCTAGGTCCATTCATTGATGATTCTCATTTTGCTTGTACCTCAAAAAATGTGAATCATGGTACAAGTAAAGCTTGCAACAATATGATAACATACGAGATGCAAGCCTCTCAAGATGGTTGATCCGACACCGTTGCAAACGATGATATAGCATATAGATTAGGGTCTCTAAACATCTTTGGATCCTCATCATATATCGTACAACCTACATATCCTTACTTTAAGACATCATATTCGAACAACTACTCCCCTTTATGATCTCAGTCAAATTATGGGCCAGATTTCACTACAGTGACCTTCCCTTAGGTGGGATGGCCACCATTGTATCAAACAGAGAATTAGTACCAAGATAGCTATCCAAAAGGACCGGATTATCATTTGTAGGGGTGGACACAATACTTAGGTTGGAGTCACATCAAAGGTCCTGACTAAGAACGAGATCTCAACATCTACGAACGATATAGATACATCACGAGGAACTAAATGTTGGTATGTATTTTATAATTCAAATATATTTTCATATATATTTTCAAAACAAGATTTAAAAACTCATGGGATGGTGTGTACTTGGTTTTTCATGGGATGTACCACCTTCCTACCCTCTCCCAACACATGGGATGAGAGATGCTGCAAGACAAACTATTTGGGCTACTAGGATAATGGCTAAATGGTCTCAACCTGACGCTTGGGATGAAACCCCATCCCAACATCTCACCGGACATCCTACCGAGATCTAAAACCATGTTTCAAGCTAAAAATTATGCATTATCTATTTTTATTTATTAAGATCTATCAAGCAATCATACGGTCTTGGGACCAATATGAAATAAAATAACGACACAGAAACCTTAAAATCATATTTTGAAGATCCCTACACCTTGAAATAACCAAAACAACCAAAAATTGAAAAAAAAATATTTAAAAAAAAAAAAGCTTACTGATACTATACCTATGCTTCTACATACCAAGTGTCAATACAATATTCCTCAGAAACATACCATACTAGTACCAAAAAGGTATGATACACAATATCCAGATTGCAAACCTTGAATTGTACTAATATGGACTTGACAAACAGCTCTCCAAAATGAGATGACCCAAAATGATTGGTCTACCTCTCCAACATCATAAAGCTCCACCAAAATGGAATAGAAATTGTCAATTTATCAAAGTAAAGACAGCTTTCTCAAACTAAAAGATTTTGGGACATGAGAAGAGCAATACCCCAAACCATTTGGAGCATAGCCAAAGCCAATATTGGGAAGAGCAAAGTGCATGGCCAAAAGGAACCTGGCAGTGAGGTCCAGGAAAATCAAAAACTTGTTCAGCTTTGGAAGGCTAGCATCCTTAGGACCATTAGATTAGGCGAAAACACCCACTGCTAAGACAAACATCAAGCAACATGAGATCCTAGAGAAGTTGCTGACACCCTCCATATTTTTATAACCTTCTCTTCTTTCATCAGAGAGAACCCAATGGCACTAAAAATGACGATGCTGTCCAAGGCCTCTAAAACTCGAAAAAGATACCTTTCAATTCCTCCCAAAATTAAGCCCTCAAAACATGGTCTGAATTTTACTAGACATTAGTAAGTATTAAAAGGAAAAAAAAAAACACTAATTTGGCTGTTAAATTTGATAGAGAAACACCCACTCTACTAAACATGAGCTGAAAGATTAAGGTTACAATCTACCAATAAATTCCCTTATAGAATATCCTCGTATACTTGTGTCAAACGACACCTATAATAGATCTGTATTACAAACCTAAAATAGACTTTAACTTAGTTATGGAAAAATAAAAAAACATTAATGCTTCAATTTGGCCCTTATGGTAATTTCCATGACAGAAGTAACATAACAGTGATCAACAAACACCAACCAGAAAAGGCAAATCAACATATAGTGGACAGATAGTCCATGCTGTCCCCATGAACAGACCCTGCCCTTAGGCACCATGCAGCATGCTTCTAGTTCAATGCAGTCAACACAAATACAAGAGCAGCACCTGTAAGAATTTCTTTTAGGGTCAAGCCACTTCTGTTTCAAGGAGATTTGCCCTTCAGAAGGAAATCTCTTAATGAGTATTAATAAAATTATATAAATATACATGGAAGCTAGAGTAGTAACAAGAGCAGCAGAGAGAGAGAGAGAGAGCAGGAATGACAAATGCATCTAAATGAAAGAAATGTTAAGTCTAAACCAATCATAGTTTAAAACAGCACAAAAAGGGAAGCAAGAGAGGAAGCGTAAGTTGGTGAATTTTGAATACCATGATTTAAAATCTCTACTTCCAAGATACACACACACACACATACATATGACATCTATGATACATATCAATCATATCTACATAATACTATGCGTGTATTTATATGTTAACCCCATGCCCTTCCCTTTGCCTTGAGCATCCCTAGTCTCATCCCTGAGAAGTTATTAAAGAATCTCAGCATAGAAATTTGACATAAGACATTGTAAAGAAAGGACAAACCGATCAAGTTCATTGATCCATCAGCACGGCTGACTGACAAATATGAATCAGCAACAGTATCAACAGGCTCAAAGATGTACTTGTCCGGAAATTCCCATAATCTCAGCCTTGAATATAGCTTTATCTCAGAATGTGACTTCTCCATCCCATCCATATTTGGATTTTCTGAGGAAAAATGGAAAATCATCAAGACTGCTTACAATCTGATACTCATAAACTATATAACAGGGGGATTGGCCAATCCAAAGAACTCAAACATGAGTAAAACAACAACAGGAGAAGAAAATGCAATATGGAAATAAAACCATTTTGCCATTGTAATTTTAAAAAAAGTGGTGAATATTGCAGCAAGGTTACATCGGATAGTAAACACTCAGGTAGCTTTCAGTATAAGGTCATAACTAACTAAAAGAATACAGAATTTTTCAAACTGAAAATACAATAAACATCACAAAAAGACCAAACCAAAAAGAAGAAGAAGAAGAAGAAGAGTGTCATGAATTTAACTCTGTGAACATAGCTCACAGAAAAAAAGCAAGAAAATAATATAAACATGAATTAGTGTATACAGTGAAGGTTTCAAAATTCAAATTTCAAAGTTCACTTAACATCGGCGCATTTAATACTAATTCCGACGGCTTAAAATCCACATACGATCTCATCAGCAAACAAAAGGTTCGAACAAGAGACCAATCTCAGAATTCCAAACCACATTCAAGAATTTAATGCACATCTATAACCGAAAAATACCATGCAACCAAATCCAAGTCATACCTTGATCAGAGAGAGCATTAAGCCCATCAAGAATCCCCGTGATTTCCCCACAAAACCCAAATCGGGTTCCCCAAAGAAGAAACCGTAAGATTCAAAAAAAAAAAAGACGGTAAGCCCATCAAGAATCCCGTGATTTCCCCACAAAACCCAAAGAAGAAACAGTCAAATTCAAAAAAGACGGTAAGCCTATCAAGAATCCCCCGAGACTTCTCAAAAAACGCGCGATCCCGAAATAAGAAACCCTAGGAGACAGAGAGATGTAGAGAGAGAGAGATGGAGGGAGAGAAAGGGAGGGAGGAGAAGCGGCTTTACCTTTGGCGAGAGGAGGCGGGGGGCGGTGAAGAGGGCGTCGCCGGAGAGAAAGTCGAAGGAGGCGTGGGCGATGAAGCGAAGCGGCGAAGCGAGGAGGAAGCAGGTGGGTATAAATAGGGGAAGAGAGGAGGGGGACGAGAACGAGGGATCTGGGGGTCCGGGGATCGCGGGGAGAGTGGCCAGCGAAGCAGGGCCGGGCGATGGAGAGCATGCACCGCCACCGCAGTGCAGCAGACCGGGCTTATAGCTCTCAATACCTTTGCTTGAGAAGAGAGATCAAAGCAAAGCGTGAAACGAGATCGGGCGAAGTGGCAACGGAGAAGGGATAGGAGGACATAGAAGAAGTTTTCCGGTCGTGTACCATTTTTTTTTCTGCGATGTTCTTCCTGGATTCACTTTTTTCTTTTTTTTTTTTTTTTTTTTGGGTAAAGTTCTTGGATTCGCTTTAGATGCGAGTGTGTTCAGAGTTAATGATGCGAGGAACATTCAGTGGAGCAGACCGGACAAAAGATCTGATTATTAGATGGACCAGCCGCGTGTACCACTCCAATTAATAGATGGACCTCATGGATCAGCCTAATAATTACCCACTATATTATTTATTTATTTAAATAATAATTAATTATATTTTTAATCCACGAAGTTTCAAATCAAAAAAATTAAAAAATAAAATATTTTGAAGACATCCCAAAATAATATCTCCTGCAGTCCAAAATATTTCTCTAGTATACTCAATTATAAAAGATGCCACCCCATTAACTATGCAGTTCACCCTACAAAAGACATATCTGATGGTAAATGCAGTACATCCTTCCAACAACCTCACGACATCATATAAAAGGGGATGGGTGATACCGTCCTGAGTACTACTCTGTAGCCACGAGACCATCGTAGTTAAATCTCCCTCTACAAGCAGGTGGGTCACCCCCAAAATAAGCTTGATGAAATTGATCCCCATCTAGACAGCCCAAAGCTCCGTCTCTGGAACTGAGGGTTCTAGGAGGTGGTGCCCACCAGCCACCACAAAGATAGAACCGGATCCCTGAATGACAAAACCAGCCCTACCATACTTGCCTCTGATGCTCCCATCGAAGTTGGCCTTCAGGTGGAGCAGAGGAAGGGGCTCCCAGGAGATAATTAAATACCCAATCAGTCGCTATGCACGTAGAGTGGGAGCTCCAGATCTTTGAGGGCCTAATTGTCACATCAATGATCTCCACTACCATAACCAAAACTCTCTCAAAAATAATCTTCGTCAAAGACTGTCTAGACTCAAAGACCAGACTGTTGTTGGCCAGCCAAATGTCAAGAGCTAAATAGGCCACAAGAAGTGCTACCACCCTGGTTTGGTCACCTTCGATACTATGCTGCAAAAACTCCAAAAAACCCTGAGTAGGGTCCTCTACTTGAGCAACCTGCAGGTTCAACCCAACCAAGGTCCCAACCACCATCACCCTTGGATACTTAAAAAGGGTGTGCTCCATGGTCTCCTTCTCAACCTGACAGCAAGGGCACACCAACAGGATATCCATGCCTCAGCCTCAAAGGCGGAATCTGGTAAGAAGTCGATGCCAAGCCATCTTTTAAAGAAATAAGCTCACCCTTGGGTGCATTCCTATCCTCCAAATCTACCCAAGATCCCTGTGTCAACTAGCCTCACTCCAATACATCTGATAGAGATCAGCCGCCACAACTCTTGGAGTATAAAAGCAACCCCAAACCCTAACATCCAAACTACTGAAGATGGGAATCACGAGGGACAACACCCACTCTCCCAGCTACCCACCAAATAGTCGAAGCACCATCGCCAAATCCCACCCCCCACCATCAGTGCGGCGAAGATCAGCTACTCTTATAGTATCCATCATCTCTACACTAAAAAAGGTCGGCCACTGGCATAATGCAAGATCACCAATCCAAGTATCATGAAGGACCCTGATAGTATGTCCATCTCCCAACAACCATCTCATCTGGGGGAGGACATCAGGTGCATGGGTGCAAATCTCACACCATAAAAAGGAGGCACCACGCCTTGGAGAAGCCTCACTCCTATCAGACAGTGGGCCGTACCTAGCCAGCATAATAGAGCTCCATATAGAATCCAATCTCAGAAGAAGTCGAGCTGCATGCCTCGCAATCAAAGCTTCCCTCCTTATAGCTAAGGAGGGAATACCCAGTCCACCCTCCTACTGGGGTTGGCAGATCACATCCCAAACAAGCAAGTGAAGCCCTCCCCCTCCTCTCGGACGGGAACCCCATAAGAATCTATGAAATTATTGCTCCAACCTCACCATCATGGTTCTAGGAACAACAGTGTGTGAAAGCAAGTAAACAGGAATAGAACTCAGAATGACCCTGACTAGGGTAACTTGCCCCATCATAGACAGTGCACGGGCTTGCCATCCTTCTAGCTGCTCCCGAATCATCCGGTCCACATCCACACACTCCACCCCCCTCAACCTGCGTTCGATGATAGGGATGCTCAAGTAAACCAAAGTCCTCTTATGCTCGTCAATCCCAAAGATATCCTTGATCACAAGCCATAGCCGGGCCAGTATCTTTGGACTAAACAACACCACCGATTTAAGAAGGTTGACTCTCTGGCCCAACATCACACAATATTCCTCCAAAATCCTCCGAAAGTCACTCGCATTCCAGGCAGAAGCTTGGCCAAGCAGCAAGCAATTATCCACGAAGAGGTGCGAGATCGACTAGGCTGTCGAAGTTGAGAGATAGGGATCTAAGACTAGCCCATGAGCTGCAGCACGAAGTGCTTGCAAAAGAATGTCAGCACAAATAATAAATAGATAGAGGGATAGAGGACAACCTTGGTGCAGCCCAACTATAGAATAGAAGAAATTTGAAGGCGTCCTATTGCATAAGATGGCAAAGGAAGGACCTCGAATGCATGCCAATATCCAACCGATCTCGATGGGGTGGAAGCAAAAATCCCTCAAGGTTCTCTTTAGAAAATCCCAACTCATACGATCATAAGCTCATGACGATCAAGTTTGGCATTTTTTTAAAAAAATAATTTTTGAAATTCAAAAATTTAAAATTTGATCCCTCTAATTTTGAAATATTTTAGTATAGTCTTGCTCCTGATAATTCTCTCATCAAAACTTCTAGCCAATAATAACCAGTATTTACATAGCAAAAAAAAAATACTTATATGGAAAAAATCGTCTGAACAAAGATAATATGGCATTAACCAAGATAAAATGGTATAGATGACGTAATATATAGACAATGATAAAGCATAACAAATGAAGATTTTTATTTTGATGATGTAGCATACATAATGATGTGGCATATGGATGATAGTTGGCATATGCTGTAGAATTTTCTACCTAAAGCATCCAATTACCGAATGCCATATCGTTATCCACATGCCACATCATCACCCATGTGTCATGTTATCACCAATGTATCTTAAATTATGTTTTTGGTCCTCTAAGTTTCACGCATGTTTTACATGATCCTTATAGTTTAAATTTCTAATTATGTCCTTAATTTTTAAATATAATTTAATTTAATCTTCCAGTTTGGTGGTAGAGTAAGAGATGATTTTGATGCAAGATAAGTTAGTGGACGCATTTAAAAAGCTGAACATGGCGATGGTGTTTGAAATAGAGAGATTGGGTCTGAACTCATAAATGGTCCTGAAGCTTATCAGGTTTGAAGATATGAAGATTACCACCATACTTATGGTGGCAATAGTTAGTTTCTCCTAAAAAAGAATAATAAGTCAGCAATTATGGATCTCAGGCACTTGCTCCGATTAGAGTAGAATGAGCAAGCCAAGTCTTATATATATTTGTTCTTGTTCTGCAAATTTTATTATTAAAATGAATAATTCTTCTATTTATCATAATATTTTTTATGCTATGGTAGATAAATATTATATTGTTGATGCAGAATATCTAAACATGAAAAGGTACTTGGCACCTTATAAAGAAGAAAGATCGCATGTTCCTTAATTTTGATGCAGCAATTAACTAATACGAGGTCCAAATGAGTTATGCAATCAAGCTCACACATGACACTGAAATATTATAGAGTATACATTTAGAGTCCAGAAAAATAGATGGGCTATACTTAGTTAAATGCCTACATATAAGCTGGATGATCAAACAAGAATTATTATTGTTAGCATGGCAATCCATAATTATATTATGAAGCATACAAAGTATGATGAGGAGTTTGATAAGATGGATAATAATGATGACTATATGCCATTTGTTGTGGGAAATCTTAGCCATGATGATAGTATATATGAGCCCCTACCAAATATTGTAGCACAAGATGATAAGTTTATGGCTCAAGTACATGATAGAATATGTGATGTTAATATATAGATAGATACTAGAGTATTTTAGTAAAATCTTTTTTTGATTAAACATGCTTAATTATTATTTATATTATTTTATTTTATTTTTAATATTAGTTGAATGTAAAAAAAACTATGTTATAAAATTTTTATTAAAGTTATTTACATCATGGTATTTCTTTGTCTTATATTTAAAAAAAATAAAAATCATTTAGGCCATTTGTCTTTTTTGATCATTTTGTTATACAAAATCAGCTCTTAGATTTGTCAACCAAATATAACAAACCATTTTTATAGCTTCAGAATTGCTTTTAGATTTTGATAAGCAACTAGTTTCTAGCAAAAAAAATTGCTTTATCTCAAAATAGCTTTTGGTCTCAAAATGTGGCTTTCAGTAAAAATTATTTTTTAACCAAAAACTATAGCATCTCTGAACAAAGCCTTCATGAGTATGGGTATTTGATGAGGATAAATGCTTTGGGCTTGTCGAAATGTTATGCGTGAAATTGATCACACATCAAATGAGCAAGAGCTTATGTCAGTTACGTGCTAATGCAGGGTTCGCATGCTATCACAGCATGGCCTATAAAGATAATGTGCAGCAGTGATGAAGAAAGAATCAATAGAGATAATTTCTTTAGCACACTAAAAAGAATAAGACAATTAGCAAAATAAAGTCTTAATTCATAGAGAAAGAAAATGATTTTAGATTATCCTACTCTCATAAATTTTAATAATATATATATGGTATAGACTTTGACATTCAAACATGAGTTCCAAGACTCAACTTTAAATAGATATTAACTAAAATATGTTTCAAGATAGCTAGCATTAAGAAAAAGAGATTTTTAAGAAAATTATTAATCAGCCCATGCCAACAAAACATCACTTGGTCACTGCAGCATTACCCCCAGCTAGAAAAGGACTCGTCCACCAATCAAAACTTTCTTCTCCAAAGTAGGATGTTAAATCTCGAACATTGAAAATAGGGTGAGTCTAAATATCTTTAGGAAGCTCTATCTTATATACGTTATCATTGATCTTCTTTAGAATTCTACATGGACCAATCTTCTTTTCCTCGAGTTTGTTGTAAGAACCAATTGGAAATGGTTCTTTTCTCAAGTATATCCAAACAAGATAATCCTCATTGAAAGTTTTGAAGTGACAATGAACATTTGCAGTAGCTTGACATTTTTTATTACTCTCTTTGAGTTTCTTCCTAACTTCTTCATGAATTCTTGCTATGATAGAAATAAAATCTTCAGCTTTCTTACTAGACAATTGAGCACTTGGAACTAGTGCAAGTTCAAGATAATGCCTAGGAGCATGATCATAAATTATCTGAAATAGACCCTTAATAGTAGAATGATTTATCAAGAGTTATAGGCAAATTCAGCTTGTGAAAGCACCAAATCCCACTGTTTAGGCTTTTTGGAGGCAAAGCTTCGCAACAAATTCCCTAAGGTCCAATTTACCACTTCAGTTTGTCTATTAGTTTGTGGATGATGGCACTACTGTAGCACAAGCTGGTTCCAATTCTTCACTATGAGTGTCTTCAAAAATGGCTGACAAGCTTAATATCTCGATCGAAAGTAATTAACCTAGGAATATCATGATATTTTTTTGGTAGAAGAATACCATGATGTTTGACCACTTTGTTAAAATAAAGATTAGAAAGCATCCATGATCTTTCTACAAGGAATAAAATGAGCCATTTTAGAATACCGATCAACAATAACAAAAATAGAATCGAAACCTCTTTGGGACCTTGGCAATTCAACCACAAAATCCATACTAACATCTTCCCAAGGAGCTTTAGGAATTGGTAATGAAGTATAAGTACCAATATTTTGAGTTTGTCCTTCGCAAATTTGACATACCCTGCACCTCTTTATAAAATGAGTTACGTGGCCAAAAGTATCTCTCCTTTACAAGTAATATAGTTTTATCTCTTCCAAAATGACAACCGAAGCCCCCTGAATGCAACTCTTTGATAATGTATTCTCTAAGGGAACATCTTGGAATGCATCAATAAGCCCTCTTAAAGAGAAAATCATCTTGAAGCACATTGTGTTCAATGTTTCCTTATTTACAAATTTTTGACAAATTTTTGACTGAATCAAAGACTTCTAGCTGCATGCTTATAGTATTTAAAAGAACAACACGCCTACTAAGAGTATCTATAACTTGATTACACTGTCCTTGTTTGTGTTTTAACCAAAAGAAATACTCCTACAAAAAGAAAATCGAACTAACATGTCTTTTATTCAGACTAGCTTGATTATTAATATGCTTCAGTATTGTTAGATGTATGTCCTAGAAGCCAATTGTTGGTGGATATATTTTTATTCTATGACATATATTTATGCTAAAACTATTGATTTAATCAACAAAGGATAAATTTTTATTTTTCATTCAAGTATTATGTGTCCTTGAATCATCTTTGGAATTGATGTTACAATATATATTCTCAAGTATTAAGAATTAGAGGCATGTATGATCGATTCTTAAATTACTTTTGATCATAGGATAGTCATGGAGATGGTGATTCATCCAAATAGACTGGTGCACGATTCGCTTCTGTTAGGATAGATAAGTCTCTATTCTGCAGTGTAGAGATACTGGGTAAAAAGTGTGGATAATTGTTAGAGAATAATTTATACTGAGCGTGACCATATGAGAGATCATATGGATTTCTATTTGATCGTCAGTGATTATCTTGATGCTGTAGTTATCTGATTGGTCCTTTGATTTGTGATGTCACAGTTGCTCACAATAAGACTGCTGTAGTTTGACTACACATAAACATTAACTTGATCATAAATTTTTGTAGTGGATGTTGACTTCAGTTGGTTTAGCTGTATGAGCAACATATGCATTTATATGGGATCTATTGACCTTAATAGAGAGTAGTCTTATGAGATTTGAGAAGCTAAGTCTACAAATCTATGACCATAGCAGTATGATTGATGAAAAAAAAATTTTATTTAAAATCACTATTGGACTTGAGCTGATCGGATCTATCATATGGCTGATGATGAGATTTAACGATTTATTCATGATCTGCCATCTAGTCGGAACTCATAATAGAATGACTATATCATATATTAACTACACCTAGATGTTATATTTTGATTCTGTTGGGTTACTACTACATATTGTTAGATGTCACTGGTAGATTGTGAGGGCTTAATAGGATCATTTTGGATCAATAATCTTTATCGAGTTAAAGTGAATTATTCTGATCCACTGAAAGGGGTTTCAGTGATACCTATGATAGAGATTATGGTATGTCTCACTACCAGATAGAATTAAACCTATGGGATCACACATAAAGGGAGAAGAGCTAGATTGGTTAATAATTAGGCTTATGAAGTATCAATTTATATAGATTTAGAGAAATCCTATTAGCATCTGGGTGAACTCAATTCTTTTTGTAGTTGGTTTGCTTATATGATAAGCATTAACCAATTCTTATACTTGATTCGAACCTAATTAAATTTAATTCAATAAGATCTAATAGTTGGATGTTTAATTTATGGCTTAGATTAAATAAAAAAAGAGTTTCTTGATTTTATTTATTAAGAATCTTTGAAGTGAATTTATGAAACCATGTGGGTTGTTTTGAACTTTTTATTGGATCCTATATGATAGGACACCTAGCATTGGGTGTAAGTATGGGTGAGTTTTGGATGGCACCCCATTTATTTGGTCTAAATATATTTAAGCTAGGACTTCTAATATGATTAGGAGGAGAGATCCTAATTTGATTAGGATACCCTTATGTTGTCTATATAAAGGACTCTAACCTTACTTCTCTCATCACTTCACTTCCTCTCATCTTTGCTGCCACCCTTACTATGCCCATGCCCCCTCCTCTCTTTCTCTCTCTAGCCTATGCCCTCTCTCTAGGCATCTTCTTATTGGAGCTAGAAAAGAGATGGGCGGCATCTCTCTTTGGTGTCAATTGGTTGGTGCCAAATTGTTGTTAGATGGCTTTTTCTTCCTCTCAAGTTGTTGGGAGTTAGTTACAACCATTTTTTGATTGTTGTTTTTCTTGATTAGTTGAGGGATCAAAAAAGATTCTTGATTTCTTCAAGAATTAAGAAAGAAAGAACAAAAAGAATTCAAGGGTTAATCCTTATCTAGGCTTGGTTTAAGCATATTCAGGTTTTAAGTTTAAGTGAGTTGTATCAAGAGAAACTTATCTAGATCGGTCCTGTGGATACCCATAGAGGTAGGATGCTTGTGTTGCTAATTCAGAATCTGATCAATCCTAAATCTAGGGATTGACTTGGATTCAACCCCCGTTATAAGTTTGAAGCAAAAGGAAAGCGATTCAGGTATGTGAATTGATTACAAGCTTTCATTTATTTATCCTAAAATCAGTTTATATTAATTTCAGCATATGAATTAGATCCATAGATACTTTCATATGATGAATGCATGCTCAGATTAAAAGTATTTTAATCTAATTTTTTTGCTATATTTTAGATTTAGACAAATTTTGAAATCCACATGCACTAATACCTGTAGAAAATCCAACAGTGGTATCAGAGCCACTTGTTCATATGTATGAAAGTAGCATGAAGTTTTTAAAAATTATTTTTTAAATTTTAATTTTAGTTTATACATGAGAAATATATGTTTATGTTCAGATCTAAAAAATATTTTAGATCTAAATTTTATTCATATATGTGATATATAAAAGCATGTATATGTTAGAAATTAAATTTTTGTGATTTAAATTTTTCATATATGTAATATATGATAGTATGTTTAGATTTGAAATTAATTTTTAAAAAATCTAAAATTATTCATATATATGTTATATGATTGCATGCATATTCTGAAAGTATTTTAAGAACTAAAAACTTACTTTTTATGCAATAAATTTAGATTTGAAATTTATTTTAATGATCTAAAATTAGTGATTGCATGAATTGTTGGGCATGGGTAGTTTTGCATTAGGTCAATGAATTACATCTTAGTTTAAAATTGAATCATATTGGGTTGAAATCAATGTAGCTATTGATCAAATCGAGTCAAGTATAGATTTGGGTTAGATCAATTGGGCTTATGATTCTACAAGTGATGTAGATTGAATTGATTAAACTCCAAATGTAGAATCAAGTCAACCTAAGGACCTAATCTGACTTTATGGCTTGAATCCGATTCACCTAAGCTAATTAAAACCAATAAGTCATTTGGTGTCTAAGACAAGTCTCGATCGATGATTTTTAATTGGGAGGTTACTCATCTAGATAATTTTGCCTACAGTAAGTTAATAGCGTATCCTCCCATCGGTCTCACTTATCTGGCCAATTGGATGATTGGGTTCATTAGTTACTAAGATGTTTTGGTTTAGTCCATGCCAATTAGATTGGTCATGTGATGACTGATTAGACAAGACCTAATCTAAATCTCTCTAATTAATATTAAGCCTTATGGTCTTCTACTGTTGTAGAAGTGCAGGTGTGGTACTGATGTTGATTGTTCTTGACTGGTTATAGTGGTTCAGTTGCATCGAGAACATGCAACCACTCTACTAGCAAAGAGTTATTCCAGGATGAAGATAGAGTTGGGCCTAATATGTGTTATCTGAGGGACTTAATGATGGCTTCACACCTACTTGTGAATGATGGGTCAGGTTTAACTAAAGAGCGGGGCAATATGTATTATCTGAGCTCTCATGACTTAGAGAAGTATCTGAACAAAGAATTACCTACGCATCATGTGTATGTCATCAATAACTATTAGGTGAAGTGCACAGCATCGATGAGACCGTAGCACCCATTAGAAATCTTACATTGGTTGTGTCGGATTTTCGCTTTTCATCCGGAGAGTGTCGGAATCTAAAAAAATAGTAGGAGTCTATTTACATCTAAAAGTTTCTAGAGCACATATAAATTTTAAGTATAAATATCTAATTAGAATCTTTACTCTCACAGATAAACAATGTCGGCCTCTGACCCATTAACCCGCATCCTTGAAACTAACCGATTGACTGGTATAAATTATAAGGACTGGCTCAGAAACCTCAGGATATTCCTGACATTTGAAAAGATTGGGTATGTACTCGATCAGGACACCTCAGCCTTATCAGTCCATCCTACGACAGAGTAAAGAGCTACTCTCGATAAGTGGACGGATGATGACCTTAGGGTGAAGTGCTATATTTTGGCGTCAATGTCAAATGAGTTACAAAGCCAGCATGAGCATATCCCCACAGTCCGTGCCATGATCACTCACCTGCAAGAGTTGTATGGTGAGCAGAGTCAGACTGCATGCTTCGAATTATCCAAGTGATTATTCAATATGAAAATACGCGACCGACAGTCAGTCCACGATCATTGCATGACAATGATCAAGGACCTAGAGGAGCTTGAGAAGCTCAGGCTTAATATACAGAGAAAATTAAAGGTCGATTTGATTCTTCAATCCTTGATCAGTTCGTTTGGATAGTTTCTTATAAACTACCATATGAACAAATTGGACTGTAACTTATCCGAGTTGGTCAATATGCTGGTCATTGCTGAGGGTATCTTAAAAAGTTCAAGGGGCTCTGTTCTTGCTGTTGGACGGGCACTTTCTAAGAGAAAGTCTCAAAGAAAGAAAAAGAATAAGCCTGCAAAGAAGTAGAAGAAGAAGAGCAAGTTTAAAAAGGATACTCCAAAGAAAGCTATGGAGAAAAGAAAGTATTTCCACTGTAACTCCAACGGCCACTGGAGGAGAAACTGTCCGTCTTACCTGGAGAGCCTAAAGATGAAAAAAAGTGATCAACCTTCTGAAGATATGCTTATAATAGAATCTAATCTAATAATTTTTTTTACTTCTAGTTGGATGTTGGACTCTGATTCTAGTATTCATATATGTACTTCAATGTAGAGTCTAATAGGAAGTAGAAGATTGAGGGAATATGACATAACCCTTCGGATCGATAATGGAGCAAAAATTACTACAGAAGCTATTGAAACTGATCTTGTTCAATTACTGTCAGGTTTTAGATTAGTTTTAAAAGAATGTTATTTTGTTTCTATAGCTAGTCGAAATTTAATTTCGATCTTTGGAATAGCACAGGATAGATTTATTTTTCAATTTAATAAAGACTTTTATTCTATTTATTTATGAAATAAATTGGTTGTATTTGATCTTTTGATTAACAGTCTTTATCACTTACATGTTGATGCTAATGTGAACTTAAATAAGCAAATAGTGAGTGCCGTAGGCCAAAAAAGATCCAAAGATGAGTTTAACCATAAGTACTTGTGGCACCATAGACTTAGCCATATTGGAGAGCACAGGATAAATAGACTGAAAAAGAATGGGATCCTTGACTTAGTTAAATCTGAGTCGATTCTGGCCTATGAATCATGTTTTCGAAGAAAAATGGCTAGGTTATCCTTTGTGGGATAAGAAAAAAAGACCACTGAGTTACTAGCTCTGATACACACCGATATGTATGGCCCATTTGATGTGTAGATCAGAGATGGTTATAGCTACTTCATTACCTTTACTGATGATCTATCGTGATATGAGTATGTGTTTCTTATGAAACATAAGTCTGAAGCCTTTAAAAGGTTTAGAAAATTCAGACAAGAGGTAGAAAAGCAAATAGGTAAATCCATCAAAGTCCTACAATCCAATCGAGAAAAAAAATATCTAAGTGCTGAATTTTTGAAATATCTTAAGAAGAATGGCATAGTCTCTTAATGGATTCCTCCCAGCATGCCTTAACTCAATGGAATATCCGAAAAGAGAAATAAGATCCTATTAAATATGGTCCGATCCATAATGAGCTTCACTGATTTATCCATATATCTTTGGGGACATGCCTTACTTATCGCGATGCATATTTTAAATAGGATTCCTTCTAAATTTGTTTCTACTACATCATATAAGATATGGTATTATAAGAAGTCGAGTTTGAGTTACCTTAAGACTTGAGGATATCCAGCCTATGTTAAAAATTAGAAAGCTGACAAGTTAGAGAATAGATCAGTTGTAGCTTGATTTATAGGGTATCCCAAGAAATCCATTGGGTACTACTTTTACTTTCTACATGACTGTAATATGATTATGTCGCAAAGTCTCATTCCTAAAAAATAGCTTATCCAGGATGGTGGTAGTGAGAGGTTAATTGAGTTTGATGAAAATATCTCTGAAAAGTGATGAGCTATAGATCCTCAAGAAACCATCAATAATGAGTCAGTAGTTAATGTTCTACTTCTACCTCATAGATTAGATAGAATCTTCCATCATCTTGAAAGATACATGGGTATACTGAAAGAGGATGTAGAAAAAATATTTTTTATGAGAGATGGGGGTCATAGTGATGATCCTAGTACTTTTGATGAGACGATGTCTGATATCGATTTTGAAAAATAGTTAAATACAATGAAGTCAGAAATTAACTCAGTATACTCAAATCAGGTATGGTCCTTAATGGACCCATCGGAGAGAATTGTTCTCATTGGATGTAAATAGATCTATAAAAAAAAAAATAGGTACTGATGGTAAGGTAGAGACTTATAAAGCAAGGTTGGTGGTGAAGGATTATAGCCAGCGTGAAGATATTAACTATCATGATACTTTTTCATCTATAGCCATGCTGAAATTCATCCACATATTACTTACTGTTGCAGCTTACTATGATTATAAAATCTGACAGATGGATATAAAAACTACTTTTCTGAATAGATATCTTAAAGAAGATATCTATATGGAGCAGTCTCTAGATTTCACATCTGGTGATAATGATCACCGAGTCCGCAAGCTGCAAAAATTCATCTATGGACTAAAGCAGGCTTCTCAGAGTTGGAATCTTCATTTCAATGATGCGATCAAATCGTTTGGTTTCATCAAAAATAAAGAAGAATCTTGTGTTTATAAAAAGATCAGTAGGAGCGCACTTGTCTTTCTCGTACTATACGTCGAGGATATTCTCCTTATCGAAAATAATATTCCCATGCTGACTTCGATCAAGGCTTAGTTGTCTAAAGAATTATCCATGAAAGATCTTGAACAAGCATCATATATCCTTGAGATAAAGGTCTGTAGAGATAGATCTAGAAGAATGCTAGGCCAGTCACAAAAGCTGTACATAGAAAAGGTGCTGAAACGGTTCAGTATGAAAAACTCTAAAAGAGATTTGCTACCCCTTAGATATAGTATTCGACTCTCCAAGACAATGTATCTTAATACTTCTGAGGAGATCGAGCGTATGAGTAGGATCCCTTATGCTTCGGCAATTGAGAGTCTCATGTATATGCCATGTTATGTACTCGATCTGATATTATCTTTGTTGTAAGTGTCACGAACAGGTATCAGTCGAATTCAGACGAAGAGTACTGGATATCTATGAAGAACATCCTTAAGTACTTATGAAGGACTAAAGATTTGTTCTTGATCTTTGGAGGAGCACTTGAATTGCAGATTGAGGGTTATACAGATTTGGAGTTCATATCAGATTCTGATGATAAAAAATCTACATTGGGATATGTATTCGTATATAATAGTGGTGTAGTCAACTGGAAGTGTTCCAAGCAGAGCATCATCGTAGATTCGACCACAGAGTCTGAGTATGTCGCTATTTCGGATGCTACAAAAGAAGGCTTTTGGTTCAAAAAATTTACTGTGAAAGTGGTGTAATGACGTTGGATGCCATACCACTGTACTGTGATAATAATGGAGCCATAGCACTTGCTAAGGAGCCTCGATCTCATAAAAAATCAAAACATATCGAATGGCGGTTCTATATCATACGCAACTACCTTAAGAAGCAATATGTCAATGTACGAAGAGTAGACTCTACAGATAATATGACAGATCTACTGATAAAGCAGTTGAGCCAGCCCAAAATGGAAGTCCACCTTGAGAAGATGGGTCTTAGATTAATGACCAATTGGCTTTAGTCCAAGTGAAAGATTATTAGATGTATGTTCTAGAAGTCAATTGTTGGCTAACATATTTTTATTCTATGACACATATTTGTGCTTAAACTATTGATTCAATCAATAAAGGGCAAATGTTGATTTTTCATTTAAGTGTTATGTATCCTTGAATCATCATTGAAATTAATGTTATGATACATATTTTCAAATATTGAGAATTAGAGGTATGTATGATCGATTCCTAAATTGCTTTCGATCATAGGATAGTAAGGAGGATGGTGATTCATCCAGATAAACTGACACACAGTTTATTTTTTTTGAATAGATAAGTCTCTAGTCTACAGTGTAGAGATACTGAGCAGAAAGTATGGATAATTATTAGAGAAAAATTTATACTGAGTGTGATCACACAAAAGATCATATAGATTTCTATTCAATCGTTAGTGATTATCACGATGCTGTTGTTGTGTGATTGATCCTTCAATCTGTAGTGTCACAGTTGCTCACAATAAGACTGCTGTAATTTGACTACATATAAATATTAACTCGATCATGAGTTTTTATAGTAAATATTAGCTTCAGTTAGTTGAGCTGTGTGAGCAACATGTGTATTTATTTGGGATCTATCGATCTTGATAGAGAGGAGTAGTCTTATGAGATTTAAAAAACTGAGTCCACAAGTCTATAGCCATAGTAGTGTAATTGATGGAAAAAGATTTTCATTTAGAATCACTATTGGACTTGAATTGATCGGATCTATTATATAACTGCTGATGAGGTTTGAGGATTTATCCATGATCTGTCATCTAGTCAGGATTCACGATAGAGGAACTGTATCATATATTAACTACACCTGAAGGTTCTATTTCGATTCTTTTGGATTTTCACTACATATTGCTAGATGTCATTGGTGGATTGTGAGAGCTCAATAGGATCGTTTTAGATTAATAATCTTTATTGAGTTAGAGTGAATTATTCTGACTCACTGAAAGGGATTTCAGTGATACTTATGATAGACATCATGGTATATCTTACTATTAGACAAAATTGAATCTATAGGGTCACACATAAAGGGAGAAGATCTAGATCGGTTAATAATTGACTTATGAAGTACCAATTTATATGATTTAGAGAAATTATATTGGATTTATATTAATTTTGCTAGTACCTGGGTGAATAATTCTTCTTGTAGTTGGTTTGCTTATATGATAAGTATTAACCAATTCCTACACTTGATTTAAATCTAATTGAATTTGATTTAATAAGATTCAATTGTTGGATGTTTAATTTATGGCTTGGATTCAATCAAGAAAGAGTTTCTTGATTTTATTTATTAAAAAATTTTGAAGTGAATTTATGAAACCATGTGGGTTGATTTGAGACTTTTTATTGGATCCCATATGATGGGACGTCTAGCATTGGGTGTGAGTATGGGTGAGTTTTGGGTGGTGCCCCATTTATTTGATCCAAATATATTTAAGTTAGGACTTCTAATATGATTAAGAGGAGGGATCATAATTTGATTAGGACATTCTTATGTTGTCTATATAAAAGACTCTAGCCTTACATCTCTTATCACCTTACTTCCTCTCATCTTTGCTGCCATCCTTACTGTGCCCACGCCCCCTCCTCTCTTTCTCTCTCTAGCCCATGCCCTCTCTCTCTAGGCATCCCCTTGTTGGAGCTAGAAGAGAGATGGGCTGCATCTCTCTTTGGTGTTAATTGGTTGGCATCAAGTTGTTGTTAGATGGTTTCTTCTTTCTCTCAAGTTGTTGGGAGTTAGTTGTAACCACTTCTTAGTTGTTGTTCTTCTTGATTAGTTGAGAGATTAAGAAAGGTTCTTGGTTTCTTCAAAAATCAAAAAAGAAAGATAAAAAAAGATTTAAGGATTGATCCCTATCCAGGCTTGGTTCAAGCCTATTCAGGCTTTAAGTTCAAGTGAGTTGTATCGAGAGGAGCTTATCTAGATCAGTCATATGGATATCCATAGAGGTAGGACGTTTGTGCTGCTGATTCAGAGCCTGATTAACCCTAGATTCAGGGATTGAATTGGATTCAACTCTAGTTACAGGTTTGAAGCAAAGAGAAAGTGATTTAAGTATGTGAATTGATTACAAACTTTCATTTATTCATCCTAAAATCAGTTTATATTAATTTCAGTATATGAACTAAATTCATAAGTGCTTTCATATGATGAATGCATGTTTAGATTAAAACTATTTTAATCTAATTTTTTCACTGTGTTTTGAATTTAGAAAAATTTTGAAATCTACATGCACTAGTACCTGCAGAAAGTCCAACAAGTGCTTCATCAGCTGAATTTAAGATAAACTCCCTTTGCAAAAGATAAGAGCACCAATATCAAAGTGCTTGAATAATGGCATAGAGTTCTACATCATTAGTATTTTTTACTGACTTCTTTAAGCTTTTCATTTAAAAAAGTAATCGGATGTTCTTCTTGGCTAAGCACTTCTCCAATGCCCACATGAGAGGCATCACTGTCCACTTTAGAGATCTTCTCAAAATTAGGTAAAGTTAACACCAATGCATTGGTCAGCCTTTCTTTAAGGAGTCGGAAGTTTTTCTTAACTTCAAAGGTCCCCTTGAACTCTTTTCTTTTCATACAGTCAGTAAGTGGAGCTGTAATAGTGCTGAAATTCCTTATGAATCGATGATAAAAGGATGCCAATCCATGGAAGCTTCTTACCTCTTGCAGGCTCTTAGGGGTTGGCCATTCTTGAATAGCTTTGATCTTCTCATCATCAACTTTTATTCCTGTAAGAGTCAAAATAAAGTCTAGAAAGATTAGGCTATTGGTCATGAAAGAGTATTTTTCAAGATTTACATAGAGTTTCTCACCTCTCAAAGTAGTTAGTATAATTCTTAAATGATTCAATTATGGTCATTCTTCTCTTTACCACGTACAAGAATATCATCAAAATAAACAATAATAAATTTTTCGATAAACGGATGAAGGACTTCATTCATTACTTTCATGAATATGCTTGGAGCATTGAAGAGACTAAATGGCATGACAAGCTATTCATATAAGTCTTCACGAGTCATGAAAGTAGTTTTCCATTCATCCCCAAGTCTAATTTAAATTTGGTGATAGCCACTTCAAAGGTCAATTTTGAAGAACACTGGAGCACCAGCCAGCATATCAAACATGTCATCAACTCTTGGAATTGAGAATCTATACTTGATGGTGATTCGTTTAATTGCTTGACTATCAATGCACATCTGCCACAATCCATCCTTTTTAGGGGTGAGAAGTGCTGGAACATCATAAGGATTTAAACTCTCCTTAATATAACCCTTGTCCATCCGCTCCATGATTTATCTCTTCAATTCTTCATGCTCTTTAGGATATGTGATAATGAGCTTTGTTTGGCAAGTTGGACCTCGATATCAGTTCTATCTAATATTGTATGTCCCTAAGAGGAAGGAGACTACTAGGTAAATCATGGGGCATAACATCCTCAAACTCCTTAAAGAGTGGTTCTAACTCTTTAGATATTTTTGCTGCTTCTTTTTTTTGTTTGACAACTAGCATATAAAAAATACCACTCTCTTCTATTTCTTTCACAAACTTGGACAAAGTAAAGAAATTATAAACCCCACCCTTTGAAGATACAACTGCAACTTCATCTTTTCTTGGTAAAAGCACTATTTCTACTTTTTCAATTCTAAAGATGTAGGTATTTTTATGGCTATCATAAATAACACCCCTATCAAATTGACAGTACATGGCTATGGCCATCATGAATAATACCCCCATCAATTTGCCATAGTCTATCCAACAGTATATGGCTAACATCCATAGGAACAATGTCACACCAAACCTCATCTCCATAATTCTTTTCTATAGAAAAATAAATAAGACAACGTCTAGTAACCATTACCTTATTTTTTTTTAAGCCATGCAATTTTGTATGGTTTGGGATGAGATTCAGCCTTCAAGTTAAGCTTGTTCACCATCTCATGAGAAACTATATTTATATAGCTCTCACTGTCAACAATAAGAGAACATATCTTACCATGACACTTACATCTTGACTTGAAGATATTGCTCCAAAGCCAATCTTGGTTTGGATTTTGCTTAGGTGATGCAAGTGTTCTTTGGATTACCAAACATTCTCCTTCTTTCGGTTCAATTTCTTCATATTGCAATTCACCATCTTCATCATAAATAGGTTCAAAAGAACTTTTAGGATACTTTTCAACTGAATTTTTATTTGCAAGATTCACTCGTCATTTTGGACAAGAGTTAGTTAGGGTGACCAACCTGTTCACATTTGAAATAGGTAACTGGTTGGTTAACACGAGTATTTTGAATGATAGTTTATCTTGTTGGATTTAGCTTGGCATCATCTTTTACAGAATTTCAAGATTTAGGATTGGCAGCATGTGAAGTTTCACACTTTGGAAGGGTAAGAAGCTTTGTACATCCATAAACTTATTTGATCCTCTTCGACCAATCTAGCCTCCACTTTTAATGCTAACTAATAAGCATCATTCAATATAAAGATTTAATACATCTCCACTTCATCTCAAATGAAAATTCTCAGCCCACTGATATATCTTGCTATTAACTGATTTTCAGTCTCTTGGATATCATTACGAGCCATTAGAATGTAAAACTCTCCAATGTAGTCGGTCACACTCTTGTCTTCCTGCAATAGATTGTTAAATCAGACAAAAATACTTTAAGCAAAATCCACAAAAAGAAATTTTTCCTTAAGTCTTGACTTCATCTTTTTTCAATCTATAATCTTTAATTTTTCTTTACGAAGATGCATCTCTTGGACTTTATCCCATCAAACAGAAGCATAACCATGCAACATTGTACTACTAATTTTATTTTCTTATCTTCTAGTATCTCTTTGTAATCAAAGAGCTTTTTGACAATAGTAAGCCAATCAAGGAACTCTTCAGGTTGGAGGCAACCATGAAATTCTGAAAGATCAACTTTGATACCATTCGAAGAGCAGAAATACTTTTTACCACCACTCTTTCATAGATTCGACATGTAGAAAATGGATTCACATCATCCAAATCACGACCAATATATCCCAAACTTGAGCCACAATCATTATGAGCTTGTTGTTGCTGAAGTTACATAGTTAATCGCTCAACTTGCCTTCGAAGTGCTTGAATTTCTTTATCCCTATTATCTCTCATTTTATCCCTTTGATTATCACGACGTCCTCTACCTCTCCTAGCTACCATCTTAAGAATTTCAAAATGAATTCAAGCCAAGAGCGCCATAGAGGCTCTGATACCAAATGATAAAGAAAGAATCAATAGAGATAATTTCTTTAGCACACTAAAAGGAAGGAGACAACCTGCAAAATAAAAATAGAAAAAATTTTGCGCACGAAATCTTAATTCATAGAGAAAAAAAATGGTTATAGGATGTCCTACTCCCACAGATTTAACAATATATATGTGGCTTGAACTTTGATAGTCAAACATGAGTTCCAAGACTCAACTTTAAATAGATATTAATTAAAACATATTTGAAGCTAGCTAGCATTAAAAAAAAAAGATTTTCATGAAAGTTATAATCAGTCCATGCCAGCAAAATATCACTTAGTCACTGCATCAGGTGGGCACCAATATGGATCTACACCCATGTCTTATGCACTAACACAAATAGTTGCCACTTTAGATATAATTTATTTATAATTAAAGCCTATTGTGTCGATGAGCTTTTATAATATTAGTCTTTGTCTCTTTCACTTCTAATATTTTGTTTAGCTATACTTTATTTGCAGTGTCTCCCGATAGTATTTATGTAATACTCTATTCATATATTTTTATCTGACGGCCTAGAGTTTCAATTGAAAAAAAAGGAAGCAAACTATAAGTTGGATTTCAGAACTAATACAAATATTTCTAACAAAAAATGAATTAGTTTCTAAATTAGTATTTTCCATGAGTGACCGAAAAGGAAAGATGAGGGTTTCATCTGAACCCTCCTTGGGGAGCTTTCTGACATCAATGAGAGCCATCATGGACCTTGATCCAGTATCATTTCATGACGTTTTACCGAATCAGTCGATGGAGGAAGTGAAGTAGATGGGCAAGGATGTTGAATCACCGCCCCTTCACCCAATTGGAGCACGATTGTCTCATGCCAACTTAAAAATAGAGTTGGAGGCCATATCCTTGCAAAAGACTTCGGGTCCGGTATGAAGCACCAGGGATTCATCGAGCCGGCTAATGCAGGAGGCTAAAGGGAAGGAGAAAGAGCCAAATCTCTCATCGCCTCATTCAACTGATGCTAATCTTTCCTAGCTAGGGTAACCTCCTTACCTCGCAATCCTATAGATGCCATGAAGCTGTCTGTTGTTGAAGAAGAATGCACCTGATCCCAGGTAGTTCAGGATACTAGGCGATTCAAATGAGAAATGGAGAGGACCACAGAGATGGATATCAAGATTTTGTAGGAGAAATTCACCAACATGGTCATCTTCTCAGATAAGAAACTTTAAAGAACATCCCACAGATGTAAATCGGTACTTGTAAGTAAATTTTTGGATAAAGGTTGCTCTACTGACTTTGTTCAAAAATAAATAAGGATAAGATGAAATGTGGAAGGTGACTTCCGGGTCACTCCATTGTCCAAAGGTATTTTGTTATTCTCTTTCCCATTAGAGAGGGCAAAATCTAAGGTTCTAGAGTGAGAGCCATAGTCACTAGCTGGTCAGCTCTTAGTCTTAGATTGTTGATAGCCCACATTCAAGCCAACTAAGGATACCATCAGGTATGTCAATGTCTGGTTGAGACTGCCAGATCTGCCACTAGTAGTGTGGGACAAGGAGATGATAATGAAGATTGTAGCCATGGTGGGTACATCAAAATTCTTGGATGATGGCACTACATCTTCCATGCATCTTGGCTTCGCTAGGGTGTGTGTTAAGTTGGACCTCACCAAAAATATTTATCTAGGTACCCGGCTTTCCATCCAAAATGAAACTCTTTGGCAAGAATTTATATATGAAGACCTACCCAATATTTGCTATGGGTGAGGGGCCATTGGTCTTACTTAGAGGGCTACTTTAAGTTCAAAAGAAATTGGGATTTATCTATCAAGCATCTTTTTGGATCTTGAATACGTGCGACTTGGGTTCCTATCTCCATGGGGGTAGGGAACATCGATCGCACACTTTCTAAATCCATAGAAGCTAATCAATCCACCACTTCGGACTGGCTCTTTTTAAAGAAGACAGCTTTGAAAAGAACTATGGCTCCCCCTAAGAATCCTACAAATCATCAAGGTCAAGTTGCAACTGGTTCCAAATTTGCATCCCTTGGTACTAATGATGCCTTGGACCTAGTTGCAGCTTCTCCAATGAAAGTTCTACAATCAGAACCGCAGTATCGGCCAGGGCCAGAAGGGGGTCTTACTAAGGAAAAGCGGAAGTGCTCTCCACTCAAACCATGTAATTCTAAATCCTCTGGATCACAATCCCCACCTCAAGCGAAGGAGATTGTTAGGGAGGAGCCTAATAGTTTTTTCAAAAAGATCTACTAGAAAGGAGGTTTGGAGAGCAAAAAGGACCAACCTTGGATCCACCTTGGGCTAACAGGAAGGGCCTCTCATTGCTACCCCTCCAAATTAGCAACAGATTCCTTTAATCTCCAATGCAAAGTCTCTTCATCACCCAACATAAGAAATGCAGCAATCACTTCCTTCAGTCTCTAGTACACATCACTGTACTCATTTATATCTTTTTAATCAATTGCAATCTGTGTTAAGATCTGAAGGTCCCTTGAGTTTGGACACTCCAAATGAGTCTATTGGTGTCTTACAACTTAAGACCATTCATCGAGTCCAACCACATGTCCAACATAGTCATGCTTTAGCCAGTGGGGAAGAAATAATCCCTACCGTCACTCAAGCTCCATGAAACTCTTAATGTGGAATGCCGGGGGGCTGCCAAGCCCTCTTTCTTGAAATACTCCATGTCCTTAGTTCATTCTTTTGGACTGGATATATGTTGTTTTGTTGAAATCAGGTTGGGTGTGCTCTCTTTTGCTTGCATCTAATGCTCAATGGGTCTCGGTGGGATCATTACGTGCTTTCTGCTAAGGGCCGATCAGATGGTATTGTTATTATTTGGTGAGAAGGAGTGGGACAACTCACTTTTACATATCAAGATCATCAGATGTGCTTTAGGCTTTTCTCGCCATCGAGTGGGCCAGCTTGGATTTTGGGAGTTATCTACGCCAGTACTAGTGGTATTAGCCGTAGATTGCTGTGGTATTCCATTATTCAGGTCTTCTCTTTGGAGTTACCTCTTCCATTACTTAGTGACTTTAACTGTCTTTTTCAATCTCGAGATAGGAAAGAGGGTCTATCCTTTTAGGTGGATAGAGATATCAAAGAATTTCGAGCTTGTATCCGGAGTTCTGGGTTAATAGATTTTGGTTTCAAAGGTCCTCATTTTACTTAGTATAACAATCAATAAGGTCTTGCTAGTGTGTGGAGGAAACTTGATTGGATCTTTGCCTCCAAAGGTTGGCTTAACCTCTATGCTAAATTTAGAGTAAAGCACCTAACTAGATTTGCATCAGACCATTGTCCTATCCTTCGCATGGCTCATCGATCTCAATGCAATTGGCATCGTCCCTTTAGATTTGAAAAATTCTGAAATTTGGATGATGGGGTCCAACATGTTATTGTCAAAGCATGGAGGGGCCATGACTATCTTCAGCTGGATGCTCAATTAACTACCCTTCTTGATAAGGTCAAACATGAGGTGGTCAAATGGAATAAGTATAAAGTGAGGAATATTTTCAAGTAAGGGATTAGATATATCAATAAATCCTTGCCTTGCAAACTTTAAAGGCTCAATTAGGGGGTCTCGATGACCAAGCTCATTTGACCCTACTTCAATTGCACAGGAACCTAAAGTTGCAAGAAACTTATTGGAGACAAAAATCGAGAATTACTTAGCTTCGGGAGAGTGATTCTAATACATGGTTCTTTCACCGATTAACTCTCCTTAGAAGGTGGTATAATCGTATCTTTAGCATTAAAGATGATTCTAGAAATTGGATTGAGGGAGAGGAGGAGATGAAGGAAGTAGTGCTTTCACACTTTCGTCGGCGATGGGACCAAGTGCAACACATTTAAGACATTTGGCTCTCTCAAGCTCAAAATATTGTCACTGAAGTTCAAAATGCCAATCTTATCTCTTCAGCGATAGAGGAGAAAATTATCCAAGCCACCACAGTTGCACCCCGACAAGGCCCGTAGTCCTGATAGGTACCCACCATTCTTCTTTTAAAAGTACTGGACTATCATTAGTAAGAAAGTTGTAAATACTGTTTAGTTTTTCTTTTACATTGGCACCATGCACCCATCATGAAAATATACTTATCTTGCCCTAATTTTGAGAACCAGCAACCCCTTCACCTCTACTGATTTTGATCCAATAAGCTTGTGCAATACTATTTATAAGCTGGTAGTCTCTATACTAATGCTCCGGCTGAAACTTTTGATGGTGGATCTAATTTTTCAAGAATAAGGAGCTTTTGTCTCTGATCGAAATATTATGGATAATATTATAACTACCCAAGAGCTTATGTACTCTCTTCACATTGCTTTAGGCTCAAGAGCCTACATGATAATAAAGGTAGATATGGAAAAGACTTTTGATGAGATCCAATGGCATTATCTTCTTCGACTTTTACACAACTTCAACTTCCACCCTTAATTCATAAAATAGATTGAGACCTGTGTGACCCACCTTGAGTTTAGCCTTCTTCTAAATTGTCAGCCTTTGTCTTGATTTCCAGCTAAATACGGTCTTCGACAAGGGTGCCTTCTATTTCCATATTTATTTATTATGTACTCTGAATACTCTCTCTCTTTACGTGCGGCAGTACAAACCAAGCTTCTAAGAGTCTATCAGCTATGTGCTTGTGGCCCTCAAATTTCTCATATTTTGTTTGCAGATGATTGCGTTCTCATGGCTCGTGCCTCTATTCGTAATGCTTTAAGTTTGAAACTAATTTTTGATGCATATTGTTATTACTCTGGTCAAAAGATCAACAACTCTAAGTCGTATCTTATCTTTAGCCCATCCACACCTACACATATTAAAGATACTATCACTTCTCTCTTTCACATGTGACAACGAAGGGGAGTTTGGGCTTACTTGGGAGTTTCCATTGTTGGAACTCGATTTCGTGCAGTAGCCTTTAACTTTCTTGTTGACAAATTGATGGCAAAGATGTCGGGATGGAAGTGGAAAGCTCTCTCCCTCATAGGACGAGCAACCCTTCTTCACTCATGCTAATGTCTATTCCTGTTTACTCAATATCTTGCCTTCATATTCTTATTACTGTTATTAATGTGCTTAAGCAAGAATTTCGAGCTTTGTTATGGGGCCACACTTTATTTCCAAAAGGTGTCCACTTCGTATCTTGGGAGGTTCTTTGCTCTCCAAAATCTACTGGTAGTCTGAATCTTCGATCACTTCAACTCAACGTAGCATATTCTCTTAGCTAAAATAGCTACCAATCTACTTCTCAAGCCCTCCTCTTTGTGGGCACAGCTGATCTCAGCTAAGTACCAATTTCCTAGTACTTGGGTATGTTGGGAATAATGTTCCAAAGCCAATCGTCAGCCTGTTGACGGTTGTGCTCCTTTTTGTATTAGTACATGAATTATAAATAAATAAAAGTTATTTTGATATTTTTTCATCACAAATATTTCATCTTCTAATGAACTCCTGTGTTGTGGTGAAGTCCTTAGGACTATTTAGACTCGACAAAGGAGGATTTGTCGCTTAGTCCTTAAACATGTTCGCGATCAAATGATACGTTGTTACCAAGGACGACAACGTTTATCGAGCATAGGTCGTTGTGTGCCATATGGATTGGTTGTCCTCATAACCAAAGAGTGTGGAGACACTGGTATGGCATACAGGTGAGATGTAATGGTACATCTGCACTGAACGTGACCAACTTCGGAGCTATTTCTGCTGTCAAGATTTGCTCCGATGGGATATGGGTATAAATGTCCCTCCGACCTGAGACCGCCATGGTGACTTGCAAGCAACTCACTGCACTTAGGCACTGGACTACCTGAATTTCTAATTCAGTGACGGAAGGTTGCTGGGTGTAGTCAAGTACTTGACTTGCCGGTGCGTGTGTCAAGATGGGATTGACCACTCCAGTTTAGGAGCTGTGTACAGTCGTGTTTCAATTTAGCAAAACCTTGGCCATGGTAGTCCTAGTGAGGAGTCACAGGACTAATTGAGTTGAGCACGATTCGGATGATATCATCAGGGTTGACAGTTTAACCCTGAGTCGTCCTAAACACAAGGGTCAAAAGGGATGAATTATACGGTAACCATATTCACGTAGGTTCTGAATGTTGCGATTGCGATTATTCGACCTATCCGGTCGTCGGGTACCATTGCTAGATGGTCACTTCGATAAGTACAGAAATTAGTTCCTGTGCTACCGGCTTAGGTTCGAACCTGCGGGGTCACACACATTAGAGGTTCCTTTCTGATCTGATGGCTGATTATGAGTCTTATCTATCTGGGACTCTATGATTGAGAATTAGGATTCTCTAATCATGAGTTCCACATATTTTGGGTACCGGGGTCAAAATTTTGAATTTCAAATTTTGAATTTGAAATTTGAACTCTTTGATCAGGGTTTCATATCGATGGTCTCTGATGCCTGATTGCCCATCGGATTTGGACTCAATATTTATGAGAGGTTTAATTAGTGATTTAATCACTAATTAACTCAATTTGATTGAGTAATTATTTTTGGATCAAGTCCAATTGAATTGGATTCAGTTTGGATTGACCCGATTAGGTTAAATATTGACCTAATCGCTAAGGTGGTTTAGTCCCTGATTTGATCAGGGGTTAGGTTTAGTTAATTCCTGATTTGATTAGGATTTTATTGAGCCTAATTAAGCCTAATTATGTTGGGTTTAATCTGGTCTAATTGTGCTTAACCTATTTTAAACTAGGTTGGCTCAATTTGAATCAAACCACCTTGTTTTAAATTCCCTGCGACACCCAACTTCCTTGCACCCATTTGAATTCACGAGAAGAAACTTCTCGTGAAATTTTTCTCACGCAAAACCCTTCCCCACGCCCTCATTTGTGCGCCATATGGATGGATAAAATAATTAGTTAGCCATTCAAATTCAAAGCATGTTTGAATTTGAATGGATAACTTATCACTTGCCCTTTCATCCTTATCCATTTTGTGCGCCACATTACTTACACGAGAAAAAGGTTTCTCGTGAAACTTTTTCCACGCACAAAGACCCACGCCCCTTCTCTTCTCACACCCAAAAGGATAGGGATAAGTTGGTTTTCGTTTGAATTCAAATTTGATTTGAATTCAAATGTGTAACCTCTTGTCTTTATCCTCTCACGCGGATAAGACACGTTCGACGTTGTTTTAAAAAGAGGAGAAAGGTGGGACGTACGTAAAAAATTTAAGAGAGAAACTTTGGGGCGTGAGGAAGGCTTCTGCGCAAGGTGAAGGTCCAAAACCTTCCGAGAGAAAAAGAAAGAAAAGAGAGAAAATTGGGCGCAGGGTTTTTGGTGTGTACCCTAGGGTTTCTACCTAGGGTTCGGGAAGTGAGATTGGTGTGCCACGAGTGTCGTGAGTCCACTAAATTTCAGAGAGAGATCCATCAGCCTCTCAAGCAACTGTGCAGATGATCCAGAGCATCCGAAAAGTCGGCACACATCGATCGAAGGAGTTCGATCAACATCTGCCATCAAAAGGGTGAAATCCCGAACTAGCATTCGTGAGAAACTGATCAGACGGGAGCTTCGTGTGGATGATCCGCAGAGGCCAGACATTTGGATGGCTGCGACGTGACGATCAGAGCCCCCCGACGATGATCAGATTGCAGTGATCGACTACCCGCAAAAGGTGATGTGTTCTGAACACAGTACTGTAAAACGTTTAATGATTCAAATTTGAATTTCAAATTTAAATGCATGCTGTTGTATCATATTTAGATCTTAGTGTAGGGTTAATTAATATTAATTAATGAGATTAATTAATAATTCCGCTGTAAAATAGTAATTTTGAAAAAGTTTTAAAATTACCATTTTGCCCCTGCACTAAATTTTCGCTTCAGGGTATGCTATAAGACCCCAAAAACCTGTTCTCCTATATGGAGGAAAATTTGTCTCGAGGGGAAAAGAATTCAACACCATTTCATATGGCTTATTGGAAATGGTCATTCAATTAATGTTTGGTTTGACCCCTACATCACTAACATTCCTCTCAATCAATGGCCTTTTTATGTGGTAGCTTCACATAATCTTTCTCAATATAAAGCTGCTCATTTCATGACACCAGAGAACTATTGGAATTATGAACTGCTATCTAAATTCTTCATTACTGAAATGATGATCTTGATTTCTAATTTTCCCTCGTGCAAGGACAATGGTCTGATCAGCTTGACCGGGGTTTCATTCACTCCTCTTCAATTTCAATGAAGGATCTTCTTCATATCTTCCAAGGTCTTACCTCTTCTATGGCTTCAACTAATTTCTTTTGGATATGGAACTTATTAGTGCCCATAAGAATCAAATTTTTCTGTTGGAAATTACAATGGTCAAGACTTCCTTGCAAGGAATTCCGGAACTCTTGATGTATTCTTCATCAATCATCCCCTATGTGGGACCTTTGTCCTCATTATCTTGAGGACTGTCAACATGCTATTGTTCTTTGTATCTTTGCCTATGAATGCTAGAATCGTTTTGCAGCTAAGATCACTAGCTTCAAACCTCGCTCTTTGCCGGACCTACAAAATTATTTAGCTGATATCAAGTCTACAAAAATGGCTAGAGCTCTAACTGCCTATATTGCTGCTCAAATATGGGATTTTCGGAACATGCGCATCTTTAGGCTTGAACAAAGATCTCTTGACGATCTACTTTGGCAATGTATATACTTTCATCATTATAATTTCAGATAAATTCCATCTAATTCTTTTATTCACCATGCCACTCAGTCAAGAAACTAGGGTACTTTCTAGCTAAATCATCAACTTCCTTCATCTCCAAAACTCATCTTTTGGGTACCTCCTCCCCTTGGGGTTTTATGTTTGAAAAAGAAGACAAAAATTGACAACTCATCAATCTAGGAGACTTTGGCCACATTATCACCATGACAAGGCCTAGCATACTATATTTAGCCCCTAATAAGGTCCTAGTGAATCACCACTGAAATTCTTGTATTTGATGATCTTGATGATTCTAGAATCTATTCTCACACTTTTGTAGTTCGAGGGCAAGCTAACAAGAATCGGCTTCAAGCATTAGATTAAGATAGTATGTCGTTTCAAAATAAAATTTTGAAAGCATATTTCTTGTATCATTGAGTGGATACTTATCATTACAATTGATATTTGGTTGGAGGAAGAAATGCAAAAAATAATATTCACATAGTGTGTGTGTTATGAATATATACACAGATATATTATATACTATTATATATTACATATATTTATATAAAAATATATAATAATATCTATACATTATTATATGAATATTATTATATATAGTAACATAACATCATATATTATATTATATTTTAAATTTTAGGAATAAAATAAGAAATTTATTTTATTGGCTAATGGGAAGCTCCATGGATAAGATTTTCTCTATATTTCATGGATAAGTACTAACCATAGAAAAATAACTTATCTATCTAGAGAAGGATGAAAATATAAATAAATTGATCAATGAAAAAGTTGACTAACCTTTTTTGATATTTATTCACCAACTTCCTACTGCACATTCCAGTAAATCCGCTATTAATTCAGTCTATATGTTTGACTGTAGAAATATGACTAGCAACTATCAAAATATGCTGTGCAAACAGGTTCAAGTCTTAAACAGTGTTACCTCTCAAGATTTTGCCTCAAATACGTGTGGAAATTCTCCCATCTCAGACCAACCCAGGAACTTATCCGCAGGTAGACTCTCTCTCTCTCTCTCTCTCTCTCTCTCTTATATATATATATATATATATATATATATATATATATATATGCCAGCAATTACAAAACTTGGGCAACACATGGTATAAATGGTTAGTGTATCCATATTTGGTCTCTCTCACCAGCATTTCAAAGAGTGCGACCTATATAACATTGGGAAGGAAAGACGAACAGAAATGAGTCCGAGATGGTTTACGGGAGAGAGAAACACGACAAAACTCAAAAGTGAAAAGAACAGTGGAAGTTCCAAAATCCATTTGAAAAACAGCTCCTAATATGGTAGTTAGTATCACAACAAAAGAGTCCCCACGCATCGCCTCAAGACCACAATATCTTTTGTTTCTATAAAAAAAATTGTCTACCTCACAAGGGTAGCCAACATTACCACATTGCACCCGCGGAGGGCCGGAGGCAAGGAAGCTCAAGATAACTGCAGTAAATATCAGCAACCAAAGCACCGGTAAGTATAAACAATATGAAGTACCTTCTTTTTTTTTTTTTTTGGGTAAACAGATAAAGTAGCCTTTAAAAGCACTCTTCCAGGAATGTGCATGGCATATTGTTATTACATTATTATATCAAAAGTACGATAAGTAGACCCATGTGTCGCTGAGATTAACATCATTTTCTATGTGAATCCCACAATCCCTTCTCTATATTACACTCACTCAAGACCAGTTGCTGCCCATACTGCATCACCTCACATGCATGGTTTCACATTGAGACGAGTTGCTATCTTCTGCCCCAGAGACTTGTCACACTGCATCCATAGAAAACTTTAATCAGAATGATAGCATTTCATTAAAGCAAAAAGCTAATAAACTTAGCGCAGAGAATTCATCATCTGGGAGAACTTCCATGAAAGCATGTCAGGATGTAGAAATAGCATGGACGAATATGAATAGCAGGAGATGGGAGGATGACTAACCTGAGACCAGTAGGAGATCCAAATGCTCTGGATCTCATGGGTGACCCTAGGGTCAGACAGTGCCTCGACCCACCGGCGGATGAAACGCTCTTGCCTGGAAAGAAACAATACACTCACTCATGAGCACAGTGTATTAGGTACGCATGCATCGTTGAGGATTAATTGTCATCTAAGATTGCAAACCTGTTAGGATCCCAAGAGCGGTATCTCTCTCCAGGCTGCTTGAAGTTGTTCTCCTTGTGAATTACACACTGCAATTACCAATAGAGAATAACATTAGTTAACTCTCTTAAGCACCAGGGAAACATCAAACACGGTTACTTTTTGTTAAACTTAATAAAATCTACTGAAACACTGCACACCCTTTCGACAAGTTTAGTTCTTTTCTTTGGGCATAACTGAAGAAAAGAGGAATGCTTCATACTTTAGCATGAATCGAAGGAAAGAGACATCCTTCTTTCCAAGGTGCTATCCATCTTAAAATTCTGTCAGACAACGACACTCGGACTTAATAGCAAAAGTGTGTTCTTTTTTGGACAGTTAATAACTTAATATTGAAATATCATTCATTTCAAGTTAATAAAGCATAGTTATTTCTGGATGCAGTTTGAATAGCTTGCTTGTGTATAGAAGCAGTACTTAAAGTTTTATAGCAGTGTGACAGTTTATTATCTTAGGAAAAATGATAAAAGCATAAGGTCCTGGACGATCTATCGACGGGCACATACTTTCTCACGCCTTCCAGTAAGAATGCGAGATGGTATCGGGAACCTCTCAGCATGTCGAACAGGATCATACCTCGAAGGGAAGTAATTCACCTGGAAAACAACACGGAAACAAGAACATGAAAGGGTATAGTAGTGGATCTAAGGCCACCAAACAGAAATTAAAGACTACCTCCTCATCCCTGTGCATGAAGTTCATGAACCCATCATGGTGGTTGTTGTGATGAGCACACTTGGGAGCATTAGCAGGAAGCATCAGGTAGTTTGGCCCCAGACGGTGTCTCTGAGTATCGGCATAAGAGAAAATCCTTGTCTGAAGCAGTTTATCATCCGAATAATAGATTCCAGGCACCACAATTGCTGGGCAGAATGCAAGCTGTTCATTCTCCGCAAAGAAGTTATCGATGTTCTTGTTCAAGACCATGCGCCCAACTGGCTGGAGAGGCAAGATGTCTTCTGGCCATGTCTTAGTGACATCAAGTGGGTCAAAATCAAACTTATCCTCATGATCGGGATCGATGGTCTGAATGTAAAGCTTCCACTCTGGATAGTTTCCAGCAGCAATTGAATCGTAAAGATCCTTGGTGGCATGGCTGTGGTTGTTGCCTCCAACAATCACAGCCTCATCTTCCAACAGACACTTCACCCCACATGTTGGTCTCCAGTGGAACTTAACATAGTGAGCTTTTCCTTCCTTGTTGATAAGAGTGTAGGTATTGACACCTGAACCATCCATGTGCCTGTAGTCTGCTGGCACACCAACATCATCAAACAGAAAGGTGAACATGTGCAAGCTCTCAGGATGATGGGAGAAGAAGTCCAGAATCCTCCAATTCTCCTGGATGTGAGACTTTGGGTTCGGTTTGAGAGAATGGACCATATCAGGAAACTTTATTCCATCACGGACGAAGAACACAGGGAAGTTATTCCCGACAAGATCAAAGTTACCCTGAGGCCAATAAACAATAGCACAACAATTTTAAGTGCAACTTCGATTTCAAAATCACTAGTTTCAATTCTCCAAAAAAAAAAAAAAACAAAAAACAAATCAAATTTGCTAGTTCATCCTCCAATACAATACAAATTAAAAATGTTGGAATCACAAACATCCTCAGGGAAAGCTTTAAATAATTTCCATCCTACAAAAACTGAGCACAAGGAAAAGGTTATCATTATTTTAATAAATGCATAAGTGCTTTCATATGAATACGTATTTTGAATTTCTTTATGAGGAAAAGGAGAACAGTTGCACCTCTATTAAGTTAAGAGGGAAAGAAGTCATCATTTGAAACTCAAAGCTGCTTACAGAAAAAATGCATATAGATATCTTACTGCAAAATAGCAAGCATGTAATTTGCCATATTACTATGATTAACATATGATAGAGATCATTAACAAAGTATGCACACCAAGCACCCTTTTCCTTCCATGATAGTAAGATCTTACAGTGATCATTCCATGAATAAAACCAGCAATATAGTAATGCTAGTGTGGAGACCATTTAGTTACTTGAATAGTTTTGAAAGAAGTACTACACTAAGCAAGATGGAATTTGGTTCTAACATAATCAGTTCTGAAATGCATGGTAACACAAAATTAAGTATCAAATGCAGCAGAAAAAGGACACTGAGATTTAGAACAAGCTCAACAACAAGAAGTTCAGTACTGGAAACATTTTCATGAATTTGCAGCTAAAGCAACATTACCTCTCTGGTGTAGAACTTCACAGCAAATCCTCGCGGGTCTCTCAAGGTTTCAGGACTCCCACGCTCATGAATCACAGTTGAAAAGCGAACGATGACTGGGGTCTGAACCCCTGGAGCACGGAGAAAATCAGCACATGTGAGGTGAGAAACATCATGAGTGACCTCAAAGAAACCCTTGGCACTAGCTCCTCTTGCATGAACAACACGTTCTGGAATGCGCTCTCTATCAAACTGAGCGAGCTTTTCAATGACATGATAATCCTCAAGGAGAATAGGTCCTGCAAATGAAAACAATGTCAATAACACTGAACCACACTATCACCAAGAAATTACAAAGTATAACATAACAGAAGTGACTGTATATATATATATATATATATATATATATATATATATATATATATATATATGGAAACCTTGAGAAAATTCAGTGATACCAACCATTACTGATCAAGTTTGGTGTATTGATCATGGTTCTACAAGTCTGAAGTAATTTTGGTGTAACTTTTGAATTATATCAATACACAAACATACATACATACATATATATATGTGCGCGCGCGCGCGCGCGCGTGTATCTTTGTATGTATGTATATCAATATAGAAACGACAGCCAAAAAAACAATCTTGCATTCTAACACACAGACACTCTACGAACATTGAATCATCATCAAAAGTTGGAAAACAGTGAAGGTGAGGCAGTTGTCCTGTTATATTAAGTGTTGAGAAATATTGGACATCCAATGACCTTAATCTAAACTATAACTGTTGAAAAAAATGTTGAGAAACATATGAACTCCCGAGATTCATTGATCTCAATTTTCTATTAACATATACATCTAGGCTCATTGATCTTGTGTCATACAAAGTCCGCTGCATTTAAAAATGACTCCTGCCTTTGTATTCATCAAAAGTTGGAAAACAGTGAAGGTGAGGCAGTTGCCCTGTTATATTAAGTGTTGAGAAAATATTGGACATCCAATGACCATAATCTAAACTATAATTGTTGAAAAAAAATGTTGAGAAACAATATTAATTCCTGAGATTCATTGATCTTAATTTTCTATTTTCATATACATTTAGGCTTATTGATCTTCTCATACAAAGTCTGCCGCATTTAAAAATGACTCCTGCCTTCGTATTAATCACCACTAGACTTTCGACCCTTCTTTAGTCCCAGATTCTTAGTGATTTTGTGTTTATATATGGTTACAATAGCACAGTTGAACGAAGACATATCTGAAAATGGAGACACAGAATTTTGATTCTTTTATTATTCAAAGATATAACAAGTTGATGCCTCCACCATACTTGATGACTCTGGTTTTCCATTTAGAATAGCATCTTTTCGTTTACATGGTAGTAAGAAACACTATAACCATTATTACAATGATTGAAAGAATATGATGATTAGCTACACAAGTAACTTTTTACAACCTATACCCTCACGAAAGTGCCTAGATTAAAATACTTAAACAGAAATTCTTATCATTTCTTGGAATTCCTCCACACCTTTTCTTTGCACCTAGGATATCATGGTATTGATGCAAGAGGCAAAGTAAATACCATGAATGGAAATGAAACGACATTTGGAATTGCTTTAACTGCAATCACATCACTAATTTTTTGATGTTTTTAATCAGAGAAGAGAAAGGTTCTCATCTTTGGTACCAAAGATAAATCGGCAGAACAAAAACTTTTATTTCGTACAAGCATTTCATCACTATCTCTGAACACAAATTTATGTAAACCTCCACCAGTTTTCTCAACGCACAAAGCTCATTCACCTCACTCAAACTTCAATTTAACACTACATAAGCCATCAGATTGCTAAGTTCCCCATACAAACTGCCAATTTTAAGCCACCCTATAAGAAGAAAAAGAAAATGATAAAATAAATCCCAAATTCTGCCCAAGAAAACCAACAGATATCCCCAGCTACAACATTATTTTTGACGTCATGGCAAGGAAACAACAAAAGCTCACAAACCAAGATGGAAAAAGTCTAATATTTTTTTATTACCTCGGATTCCAACGGTGAGCGAGGAGTTGTTGTTCCAAACGGGGGCACCAGAGTTGGTGGTCCAGAAGGGAGAGTTGTAGGCGCTTGAAGGGCGGTACTGCAATAAACCAAAATAAAATAAGCCCAACACAGAGGAACTGAATCGTGATTAAAGAAACAACATAAGATAAGACCAAAAATCCAAAGTTTCCGACCAATAAAAACTAAAAGTTCAAAAAAGTATACAATAGATCCATAAAAAAGACATATAATAGATAAATCAAAAAAACTCTCGAAGAAAGGAAAGGATTATAATGAAAACAAAATCTGCCCATCAAATTTAAAAAAAAAAAAATCAAATCTTTGGAGGTGATAAATTGGCCAAAATAGCAAAACTCATTATTCATTACCGCTACAAACATCAGAAATCTTTTACCAAAAAAGAACATCAGAAATCATGAGACATGTTCCAACTTTTAAGAAAAGATTTCAAGAATGACAATAAAAGAATAAAAGAAACAAACAACGAAAGAAACAAAGAGAATCCACCATCATCATCCTGTGACGAGACAATCTTCCCAGAATATTAGAAACCAAAGCAAACCAGGCAAATAATCTCCTCCAAAATCTTTCCAGAATATTGGAAAAAAGAGAAAAACAAGTTATAATACCTTGTAAGGATCCATGGAGGAAAAGCCGATTAGATTCTGTCTCTCTTGGGGGATAAGAAGGAGCTTCCCGTGGTCCACGGTTTCGTCGGCGAGCTTCTCGCACCCGGAGGAGGATTTATGCTGAGCGGGGAAGGGCGGGTAATTACTAGGACGGGGCCCACCAGAAAAGATTGGGTACGTGGCAGCTGTTGAGCATCTGACGGACGTCCTCGTCGTCCAATGATACCCCGCACGAGGAACACGCAACACTTGGTACATTTCCGATAAATTGCCGAGATCTCGCAAGTTTCTAGAATTGGCTTCCCATGGAGCACTCGGATTTGACTGATCCGGTCATCACCTGCCATATACCGAATCTTTTCCGAAATAATGTCTGTTTAAAAATAAATTATCAAAATATTATTACGTTCAAATTATTTACGAAAGTAATATTCACTCACAAAATCACCCTATAACAAAATTTATTGACTCAGCAATTCAATACTAACTAAGATGTAGAGATGGATATCATATAAAATCGTCCTATCATAAAGAGACTATATGAGTTGTCCTGAGATAAGGTGATTCTATGGGTTGCTCTATGGTAGGACGATCACTTATATGATCTCTAAGACCCAAGAGCACCCGAGACCTCCAACCTCCCTCATCTCCTCATTGTCTCGAGTTCTCCAGTCGCCCCGAGTCTCACTCCTCTTTCTCTTTCTCATGCAGGCAACCTCCCTCCTTCCCCTCTCTCTCTATCCGGAGACCTCTGACCTCCCTTTCCTCCTCTCTCGCTACCTCGAGTTCTCTAGCCGCCATAAGTCCCGCTCCTCTTTCTCTTTCTTGTGCATGCGGGCGGATGGCTCCCTCAGCTCCTCTCTGATTTATTAGAAGGTATGATCTATATCCACATTGATCATTTATTTGGTTATTTTTGCTCTATGTTCTGTTTATTTCATCCTTTTTCGGAGATATGTGAGGAAGGAGAGAACTTGATGGAGATCGGAAGGGTTTATTAGGTTTTGGTTGGAGTTTTCTCTCAAGGCATTTGGTGCTTATTAGTTCCTTGAGGTTTTGAGAGCTTAATCTTGCTAGAAACATGGGTTCTATTCTCATGATAGTATGAATAACACCAAATCTATGGTGTGAGACTTGCACTAGGTTCTTTTGTTTACAAAAATTTTCAATTTATGGGTTCTGTTCTCATGATAATATGAATGATATCAAATTTATGGTGTGAGACTTGTACTAAGTTTTTAGGGTCAGACTACATTCTACATTTGCTTTTCAAGCTTAGAGACTCAAGGAAGGAGCCCTTCATTGCTGAAGGTCTACTTGTTAAACTAAGGAACTCAAGTTTGAAATGTAACTGTATTTCAAACTTAGAGATTTATTTAAAAAAAAAATGTGAGATGATGTCATTGTATGAGTCTAGAAATAGTACTTTACAATTTTGTTATTTTTATGCAATTAGTTATCATAATATTTTTTAAAAAATGGATCCAAGACTTGTCATTATTATCTTCCATTAGGATGGAAGAATCAATCACGATGCTAACAGTGCATATTATGATGATGGAAGGATCTGGATGGTCATAGTGGACCATAATGCAACATATGAAGAACTGGTGCAAGTCTGCTGTGCTGTCACCAAATGGAACTCCAATCAATGTGGAGTTTTCCTAATGTATAGATTTTCGATTCATACGGCTGGACAGTATTTGGCTGTACATATTGAAGATGATCAAACAATGTATATCATCTTTGGCATCCATTATAGGGGGGTTTTCTGATAGTTGAAATTTTTGTTGAGTTGGCAGTGATGGAGTTTTGGATGGTGGTGAATAGCATGTGAGTATGTCTCAGCCTGTATCTACCCCACTTGGGCAGTTGGATATGGAGGGATCTCTGCTGGATGCACCTTCAATGATCGATGAAGCTGGGTATGAGTATGATGGCACCCCTATATGTACGGTTTATGGACCAGCAGTATCCATAACTGATAGTTCTCAAATATGGTAGGGGCAGAGGCTACATATCAGTATGAGATTCACGCTGCCTTTGATGATGTCGGGGCCGATCCTAATTATGTGGCAGCTACCATGGAGAATATGGAGCATGAATGTGACGACCCTGTACCACTTAGTCAGCCACATTGATACCATGCCCGGATTGGAGGATTGGAAACCACCGATACAATTTTATTAAAAAATGAAGCTGCTATTAGTAATAATCCTAATCTGACTGATGATGAAGATGAGGATGATGATGCAGAGTTTGATGGCAGTGATAGTGGGGAGTCTAGTGCGGAAGAGGATCTTCCACCACATGAGGCATCCCTTGTTCCTCAATTTGGGCTGGTTGATGCATCCAACGATGATGAAGCCGCATCCCATGGAGCTTTGCTAGAGCATCCATTCTTTGGTGTGAATGAAGAGTTAAGAAAGAAAATAATATTTGGGTCGAAAGAATAGATCTAACATGCTGTAAAACAGTACGCCATCTGCACTCACCATCATTTCAAAGTCATCGAGTCAGAAAAGATTAAATGGAGCATTGTGTATAAACAGTTCGATAATTATAGCTGGCATCCCATGCATACTGTCGAACAAAGATACAATGATGAAAGATTACAGTATATAAAGGGCCACACACGTGCTTGAATATAGAGATGATACAGGATCATCCACAGTTTGATTCACGCATGATTGCCGATATCATTAGAGGATCAGTTAGGACAGAGATGTCCATATCCATATCAACTTACCAAGCTTATGTACATGATACATGAGAGCAGTGGGAGGATTTGATTGTGGCTGATCCATCCATGCTCCTCACGATGGATTATTATGATCCATATCTAGAGTGGTATAGGAGCATCACTAGATAATTCATCCTGCCATTGATGAATGAGCGATTCGAGATGAGGTTCTATCCTTTGAGCAACATGATGGATGTTGTGGTAAGTATATTTTACTTTTAATCTTATTTTATTATTGTTATACTTATAAATAATATTTATTTTTTTTTGATACTGATAGTTTCAGAGGATCACATCGCTATACTACTGGATAAGGAGCAGCTTCTATTCGATCACTGTTGGGTGCAAGGATCGAGTATATACTGATGTTATGGATGACCTTGTCGATACTATACGAGTCATCTCTGAGGATAGATGACTTTATACTGCACCATTGACGGATGATCTAAGTACTTGATTATATGCCCAGCACACCTCATATCCTGATTTTTTGGACTTCGACCTCTCCATAGATGATGCTTCTATATCTTAGAGGATGAGTGAGCCGGAAGACATGTTGCATGGATCCGATGAGCAGCACGTCGATCATACACATGGAAAGGCTAGAAATAGGGTAGACTGAGCATCTTTCGAGGTAGATGTCAAATATATATTGATAGGCCGAGGATGCCAGCACCTCCCTCTCCACCGATCGATATTGTGCCTGAGCCATCCCGACGCAGCCAGAGGTGACACGCATCTATGAGAGATGGATGCAGAGGAGGCTCCAGTATCTTAGTATATACATCTCTCGATAGTTGTAATACTTGTACATATTTTTTTTTGCTAACAAACTTTATAAAGATCAACTATTGGTTTACATTATTTTAAAATTAATGTTATAAGTTTCTTTTTAATCTGAATGCATATGCTAGAATTGTTGTTAGTTATGCAAAAAAAAATTGTTGAGCTTGATACAGGTTATATGATTGGGGTTTGAGATTGTACATTATTTTTTAGATATCCTACCATATTAATTATAAATATGGTTAGAGAAGCTTGAATTTATATCTCAGAAAAGTCAAGAATTTTTTAATAGAGAAAGATACTTGGAGAAGGCCGAAGTGGTAAATTCATCAAGTTGGAGAAGCAAACAATATTTTTTGAAAGTTTTAGAAATTAAAATTGAGAGAAAATCAATTTTGGATGGGGTGTTGGCACGGACGTTTTAGGGTTGGCACACAAAAGGGGACAACCCATGGAACGACCCCTATATCGGGGGGTGAACCATGGGTCGATCTTTGCTGTACCTATAAAAATAAGCTTTTTATTTTGGTTTATGGCACAGCAAAGGTCGACCTATGCCAAGTCGTAGCTGTGCCATAGGCTAAAGCAGAAAGATTTGTGAAGGACATTTCAAAGTCGCCCTATAGTAGGACAACTTATAGAATCGTCCTACCATCTGGTGATCAATATAGGCGCCCTATGGTAGGATGACTCATATTGTCGGCCACCTGTTCCCCAGCTGGCGGTAAGAAATGAGTCAACACAAAAAGTTGTCCTATGATAGGACGACTTTATTTTGGATAGTATTTTGGTAAATAGTTTTGAAAAGACATTATTTTGATTTTTTTAAAAAATTAGCATTATTTCGGTAAAAAACTCTGTCGTATACAGATTTGATATTAGTACATTCATATCTACATATATTTTATTTGATAAATATTATTAGATGTAAAAGTTTATATCTATATTTATTTTAAATAGATATAGATATAAATTAGATATTAAAAATATGGATATGAATATGAATATATATCGAATAATTAAATTTTATGACTATAAAATCAGGGATATTACTAAGTGGATGATAAATCAAATTAATAGCATGTTAACATAGTCGTTTATTTTACTTAAAAGTTCATAAGTATTACATAAAATTAAAGGGGATTATATATATAATTGGATATGAAGATATAGATCGGATAGTTATTTATCCATATCTATATTTATTATTCATTAATGGATATAGATATGAATATAGATACGGATATTAATTGGAGGCTTAAGTTTCTATCCATATCTAAGCAGAGTCGGAAATAAAAATAAATTCATTTGGATAGTTTTTTATTCATATCCATATTTATTTTTTTTGATAGATATGGATACAGATAAAAATATTAATTAGATGATCTAATTTTTATCCATATTCAAATAGACTCAGATACAAAAATGGATTCAAATATATATTATTTGATCTATTTTTATCCTTAGGTGATGTCTAATTGAGCCATAGATGGTATTTGATGGATAAAATTTGATTGCTTGAATATATTAGATCCTTGCTTCAAAATTTTTATTAAACATCTTAAAATCATCCAAAAAAATTTCTGACCTCCAAAAAATATGTTTTAGAGGGCTAAAAGGTTTGCTGAATCACCAAATTACTAAAAGTTCTTGGATCATATGCCTCCTTTTCTTTGTTCAATAATTTTCTATTGTTCTCCAACACTTAAGCTAATCAGTAACTATTTAATTCTCTATAAATTTTATGAAATGGTTACATATTTCTAAGACTTAGATATAATGGAGATTTGGATGAATATTGGAGTGAGGGCAAATTCCATTCTAAGTGCCATGTCGATAATAACAAACTTAGCCAATTAAGCCAACTTGGAGAGGGTGGACAGAAAAAGAAAATTTTTAAATCAAATATTTTCCTTAACAAAGAACAAATACTTAAAGAGGAATCTTAATCAATATTAGTCAATTAAATTTTTACCAAAAAAATATTAGTCAATTAAATCACAATTATTTATCAATTAATTCTTACTTTACAAATAAGTGGAACTACGTTAGACTATCAATAACTTTACTATCTCTTATGCACATTTTCCTTACCGATTATACGTGATATTTTTTTCTTTCATTTTCATCACAATTATTCTTTCCATGATCAAGTGCTTTCCTAATTATTATTTATGTTGTCTCATATTTTGCATTTTGTTCCATATTATTTTTTCTAAATGATAACAAAGTTTTTTTTTTCTTCAATATATGTGTATGCATACATATGCACAAGATTTTAAATCTCTCGAGATAAGAGTGTCCGGGTTTCTTCAAAAATTTCACTATCCCGTTCACTGCAACGGCCATCCTAATTGAGCATCCTAAAAAGTACTCTCTTACATTCTTTTATTTTTTTATTTCTTTCTTTTATTTCTTTTGGTTCTTTATTGTTTCTTTTCTTTCTTTTTTTTTTCTTTTTTCTTTTTTTTCTTCATTTTTTGTCATTTCTTTCTTTTCTTTTTTTCTTTTCCTTTTCTTCCATTCTTTTTTTTTTATTTTTTTTTTTTTTTATTTTCTTCCTTCTTCTCTCTCTTTCCTTTTTTTTTCTTTTTTTATATGTTCTTCTTTCATTTCTTCCTCTCCTTTTTTTTTTTCTTTCCTTCGTTTCATTTTTTTTTTCTTATCATTTTCTTTCTTTATTTTTTTCTCTTTCTTCTCTTTTTTTTTTGCACAAAATAGGTATAAGATGGCTTTTCCATTTGACGATCGTAATGCTAAAGTGAAGGAAGAAGATTTTGTGGGGCATGCATCTTTTAAAGAGAGCTGCACAAATATCTTATACCAGTATATTGTACGGATAAAGACCCCTCAAAACTATATCACGCATGCCATCATTTTAAATCTTGGAATGAAAGTAATGGATTGGTTCTTTTAGATCAAAGTAAGGGTCTCATGGATTGTTGGGGCTCCACCATTTGGATTGTATCCCTCAAAAGGATGATTGCGTTTATTTTCTGATAGTATTTTGCATGAATCTCAAAGAATGATTACTCTTATTCATCTTTCTACAGAGATCTTGAAGCAACCACTATATCATCTAATTGTGGATTCATGTGTGAAAGATACAACCTTGATCCACCCTCTCTAACGGCAGATGCTGGTAGATCTCACCATCTAGTCTACTTAGGATCTATTTTTTGGAGTATAAAAAATTAATCAAAAATTTATATTTTTTTAGATAAATATTTTTCAAACAATGTTTAGATAGACAAATAATTTATCTATATTCTTTTAAGTAGTGAAAAGTAACATTAAAATCTATTGCTTCATTTGTATTACTATTTGGATAAGTTGCTAAAATCTATTCATATTTTTCATAATATCTTTTATTATATAAATATTATTATATATAATAATATATTATATATGTTATATTATGTCATATAAAATATAATATATAGTAATATATAATGATATTTAATATATTATAATATAATATATAATAATATATATTATATTATTATATAATAATTATATTATATTAGAATATGATATATTATTAAAATAATATATCTTATTATAATAATAACATATTATCATATTACATTATATTATATCATATCATATTATGTATAACATAATATATGATAATATATAACATAATATATTATAATATATAGTATATATTATATTATAGGATTAGGGTTATATCAGGAAAAAATAAAAATATTATTTTTTGATTAATGAAAAAATAAATTATCCACTTTCTAGGTGGATAAGATTTTATCTTCATTTCATAAATAAATACTATCTATGAGAAATATATAAGTTGGTTAAAGAAAAGTTAACTAACTTACTCATGATGTTTACCTATTATAGGGCATTTGGTATAGTGTGATCATCCCAAGATTGAGGGTAATGTAGATGGAAATGATAAGATCATCGTATTTGATTGCACCATAGAGATCCAATATGGTAATAATCCTAGGTCACCTTAATTTCTCAAATCCTAGGGTAGTGATCTTGGACTAAAATTTGAGGACAAAAATCTTCTTTAATATAATAAAAAAATTTATATATCAATATGCCATAAATATATTATATCAATAATACATATGATATGATATTATATTAATATTATATATACTTCATTTATAATTTATATTATATTGTAATATATTATTAATTATATTATCATCATATTATTATTCAATAATAAATTTAAATTATAGTATAAATATATGATTGTACTTTATATTTATACAATAAAATTATTTAATAAATATTAGTACTTCTATTTGATTTAATTTTCTAATCAAAATAAATATTACTATTAAAAATAATATGTTATAAGTATAAATAAAAATATTAATTTTGTAATAATAATTAATATATCTTTATAGAATAATAATTTATAGAACTTTTAATATATTTTTATGGAATATATTAGTAATTAATATAATAATAAGTATATTAATATTTTATTATAATATATTTTATATAATCAATAAATATATTTTTATAAAATATACCATCCATAGTTTTGATATTATATTTATAAAATATTAAATAAATTACTTATAAATATCTAAGATCTTCAATTATCAGATCATGACTTATTGAATGTAATGATTTTAGATTATGGATATCAGATCCTTTAGATTTGAATCATCAATGGCTTTAGATCATCATGATGATGACTTCATTTGTGTCACCAACATCATCTCCAAAATGTGGAAAATAAAAAAAGATTTATGATAGATGTGTTCGTAATTATCGCGATATATTCGTGATGAATAGGATAAGGTACATAAAAAGACAAACGTCCCATGGACGTAAGTTTTATCTCTGATTCCGAATTTTTCTCTTTCAAAAATTTTCACGAACGTCAAGGGAGGAGTCATGGCCTCTTATCCCTTTTGGACTTTTCCACAACCACCTCACAGCCACTGGTGCATGCCGACGTGTCATCATCTTCTAGATGCCACGCGTCATCAAAGTTCTTGGAGTGTGTGGGCTCCCCTTGGGTTGGTGTGGAGCGAAGCTTAGGATGGGGAGTGTGGAGTGGGAACGCCAAGATGCGAAGGGAAGATAACAAGGCAGAGGAGGAAGCTCGGCCACGAAAGTAGAATTCAGACGCCACGGAAGCAATAAATTAGCCGAAAATAGAAAAGAAAATATTAGAAAAACTTATTTTTATGTGGGGATGGGTGACTCGTTGAGTTGGCAAAGTCATTTTAGTGGTGCAAAATACGTGGGATTGATTCTATCCTCATCACAGTATTTTAGCTGAGCTTTCATATATCTTAGTTCTTGAAAAGAGGAGTGAAAGAAAGAAAAAAAAATCTGGCTTTAGTTTGATCTTTTTTCTAAGAGATGGGAGGAGTCGCCTATTTATATATTTTTTAAAATAATAAAAAATATTAAGCATGCTCATTGTTGGAGTAATTCAATTTGCTTCTCTAATTCATAGTTAGCCGACCGACCATTTGTCGGTTGCAGATGATGGACCATTAAAGTTACACTACAGGAATGAATTCCGGCTCAATTGTAACACACCACCCCACTTTCAATCAGCCTAATAGACACAGATTATTGACTATAAATCGTTAAACTGACTGACAGTCGGCAACTCTCAACTAACTTTCTCGACAGATATAATTCAATTATAGTGACTTTACCGACTTCAAAATCGATGGTCAGTCGGTATGTCAGAGTCTTCAATCGATGGTCATTCAGATTTCTACAGTTATCGACATACAGTCGGTACACTCTGACTGTCGATATAAAATCAGTGTATTAAAAATTATTAGCGCAAAAAGTACATAACGGTCACACACCATGATCATTAGTAGATATTAATTGTCCATCCCACGATCATATAATACCGAAATAAATAGGACCCATGTGCCTAACTATTACAAACGGTTAGCAATAACTCATCTATAAAAGAAAGATAAATGAACAACATTGGTAAGACACTTCTGGATTGATACTTTGCCTCTTTAAAAATTCTATCTGCTGTTCATCACTACCCACTGACTTGAACATCGAAGGATCTTCACTAGATATAATTTCAGTCTGTGGACTTCTTTTGTAGGTTGCTCTTCGTCGGAGCTAACCACAATAGGGGATTGGCCACAACAGCTTGGCGCACTAGAAAGGGGGAAAGCGAAGGTTAACAAAACAAAATCATGGCAAAAATAAGAGCCCAAAATAACTCTATAAGCTCTGCAAAGATAATTTTTCTGTCGGAAAGACCTCCCTCCTCTACCTCAAATGGTAGAATCCAGTTCTTCACATTTTATAGTCATTATGGACGTCCAAATCGCTGCTTTAATGCAACAAATAAAAGTGTTGATGGAGGTAGTACACAGCCTCCAACAACAACACATACAGCAGCAGCAGCAACTGTTGACGGAGGAGCCGACGGTGCATTCAATGCCATCCAGGCACAGTCGCCGTGCTCCACATCGATCTCTCTCTCCATCTCCAGAACGATGACTGTCTTAATATTCTCATTATGTCGAGCCACCACTTTCCGACATTCCTATCGTGTCGCCCATCATTCATGATGATCTCCTCCTTCCGGTAGAATAGCATCAAGAAGGAGAAGAGGTCACATTCACCTTCCACCTCTCGATCCTCAAGTTCTTCAGGAGACTCTATCCCTGCATTTTTTCAACAACGATGGCTCGATGACTATGAGCGCAAATTTAAAGAGATCGACCGACAACTTATCTGACTCTAAGGAGATGGTCGAAGGTCCTCCAACGACCTTGGCTTCCAAATTTCTTAACCTCTCTCTCGGCGTATCTTGAATGAGTTGATCTCGTCTCGATTCAAGATGTCACAAATAGAGTTATATAACGGCTCCACCAACCTAATTGACCACCTAAAGAGCTACAAAGCTCTCTTGATGATCCAAGGGGCAACCGATGCCCTCATATGTATTGACTTTTCGGCTACCATTCGGAAGGCTGCTCAAGTTTGGTATTCTGAGCTCCAATCGAAGAGCATAAATTTTTTTGAGCAGCTTGAACATTCATTCATAGCCCATTTTAGCACCAACCAAAAAATATCACGAACGTCAGACAGTCACTTCTCCATCAAACAAGGTGAAGTAGAGACGCTGAGAGACTTTGTGGCTCATTTTAACACCGCCACACTTGATGTCATGGCCCTCAATGAAGATATGGCTATCTTGATCATGAAAAGAGGTCTGAAGAGATCCAAGTTTACTTACTCTTTAGATAAAACCCCCCATCAGATTTATACTGAACTTTTAGAGAATGCATATAAGTATATTCGCGCAGATAAAGATGCCTCTAACCGACATTAAACAGAACCAAAAGGTCAGAAAAAAATAGAAGAAAAGTGAAGTTCTGACCGAACCAAATTAGCCAACGATCAATAAGGGGGCTTCACCCCACCGATGGAGCCCAAAGTCGAATAATTATGACAGTAAGTATGACTCCTATACTCCTTTTTCTGCTCTCCGTGCGTAGATCTTAATGGAGATTGATGTTGGAGTTTTGTATCGGGGTATGCATATGTGTTTCAAAATTTTTTTCTAAACAACACAGTGGAATAAAAGATTAAAATATCTTTTTATCTTAATCATGCATGCATAAAATATAGAATACTAAGATCTACTTCATATGCTGAAATAGAACACGCTGAATTTTATGCTAAAATTGAATATGTAATCGAATCACATACTTGTTTCGTAATTTCTTTCTTCAAATCTGGATCTGAAAGAGAGTAGGTTCTTCCTTAGCTGCATAAGTACCCAACATCTATGGGTATCCACTCAAGATTAGTCTGGAACAGCTCTCTTTAGTGTTGATCTTTCTTCTCTAAGAATAATCATCTTGCGAATCTGAACGAAATCTGGATCGTGATCAGCTCTTTGATCTTTTTCTTAATCTTTTTCTTCTCTTCTTCTCTTATTTTTCTTTCTTTGATTATGAAACAATCAAAGATTAGAAACCAGCAAGCAAAAGAGACGCCCAAGGCTTGGGCATGGAGATGTTGGACACCCAACACCTTTGGGCACTGGAACCTTAGGGGAGAAGAGAGAGGGGGCGTGGGAAGGTCTTATGGGAGGCATGGGCTGCTGGAAATCAGATCTAAGGAGCCTTAGGAAAGATCCCTTTAAATAGGTAAAAGGTTTGAATTCTATTCAAAACCAAATAACCACTTAATATATGTCCTACTTGTATTAGAAATTTTTATTCTTTAGTTATTTGACCCATTTTAGGAGATCCTTTAGGCGCCAACTATTGGAGCCTTTGCATCTATATTTTTACACGTCACATGACACTCATTGGATGCCCCAATCTGATCCCACACACCCTCTTTAGTGTGGGCACGCCCAACTTGATTAAATCAAGTGGTGCCCCATCTAAATTATCAAGAAAATTGTTTAAGGATTTGATCCCGTAATTCATATGATCCAAAATTCTAGGCACCCAGTAATTGAAGTCCACTGAATCTAATTTATTTATGTTATTAGTAGGTAATTAAACTTTAATTAATCTTATCAAATAAGATATTCAAATATAAAGAAAAAATTGGGTTCAACCATATGCTAGCAAGGTTATCCTGAACCCAATAGAATTTTTCTAAATACAATTAAGACTTCATAAGCCCAATTGCTTATTTCAGATTTAATCTCTTTGTTGTGTGACCCCATAGATTCAATTCTATCTAATAGTAAGATATACAATTATCTCTATCATAGTATTATTGAAACTCTTTTCAATAGATCGAAATAATTCTATTCTAATTCATCAAGGATTGTCGATCTTGAGTAATCCTAGTGAGCTCTCACAATCCACCAATGACACCTAGCAGTATGTAGTGACAACCCAATAGAACCGAAAAAGAACTTCAAGGTATAGTTCACATATGATTCAGTCCTTCTATCATGAGTCCCGACTAGATGGTAGGTCATGGATAAATTATCAAACCTCATTATCAATCATATGATAGATCCGATTAGCTCAAGTCTAATTGTGATTCTTATGAAATTTTTTTTTCATCAATCACATTGCTGTGGCCACAGATTCTCAGATTTAGCCTCTTAAATCTCATAAAATTACTCTTCTCTATCAAGATTGATAGATTTCATTTTGATGCACACCCTACTCCTATAGTAGACCAACTGTCGCCAACATCTACTATGAGGTCTCATTGAGATCATATTTATGTGTCAGTCAAACTTTAGTAGTCTCACTGTGAGTTGTCGTACCATCATCGATCAAAAGATCACTCACATAACTACAGCATAGAGATAATTACTGACGATCGATTAGAAATCCAAGTGATCTCTCATATGATCATGCTCAGTACTAGTTGTTCTCTAACAACTACCCACACTCATCACTCAGTGTCTCTATGCTGTAGATCAGAGACTTATCTACTCCGAAAGAAGCGATCTGTACATCGATCTATCTAGATCGATCACCATCCTCATGATGATACTTTGATCGGGAGTATTTAAAAATTATATATATATATATCTTTAATTCTCAACACCTTGAGAATATGTATTTAAATATTAATTCCATGGACGATTCAAGGACACATCAAACTTGAATAAAAATTAAACTTGTCCTTTGTTAATCAAATTAATAAATTAAGCATAAAATTATGTCCTAAAAATATTACAATATATCAGCCATATTGGCTTTTAGGACATATATTTAACAATCTCCCATTTGGACTAAAGTCAATTAGCCACTAATCTAAGTCCCATCTTCTCAAGGTAGGCTTTCATATTTGGCTGGCTCAATTGCTTTGTCAGCAGATCAACTATATTATCCGTGGAGTCTACTCTTCGCACCCCGATATACTTCTTTTTGAGATAGTCACATATGATATAGTACCACTATTCGATGTGCTTTGATTTTTGATAAGATCTCGACTCCTTAAGAAGTGCTATAGCTCCACTATTGTCACAATAAAGTGGTATGGCATCCGATGTCATTACCCCAAGCTCTACTGAACTTTTTGAATCAAAAATCTTCTTTTGTAGCATCTGAAGCAGCAACATATTCAGTCTCTGTAGTCGAACTACTATGATGGTTTGCTTGGAACTCTTCCAGCTGACTGCACCATCATTGCATGTAAACATATATCGTAATACAGACTTTCTATCATCAAGATCAGACATGAAGTCTGAATCAGTATATCTCTTGACTCGTAACTCAAAACCTCCTCCAAAAATCAAGAACAAATCCTTAGTTCTTCTCAAGTATTTAAGGATGTTCTTTACAGCTATCCAATACTCTTTGTCTGGATTCGATTGATACCTGCTTGTAACATTCATAGCAAGGGCAATATCAAGTTGAGTATACAGAATGGCATATATGAGACTCTCTATGGCTGAGGCATAAGAAATTCTACTCATGCTCTAAACTTCATCAGATGTGATCGAACACATCATCTTGAAAAGACAAATACCATACCTAAGAGGTAAAATTTTTTTTTTAGAGTTTTTCATGCTGAATCTCTTCAGCACTTTTTTTATATACAGCTTTTGTGACAGGCCTAGCAACTTTTTAGATCTATCCCTATAGACCTTTATTCTAAGAATATAGGATGCTTCTTCTAGATCTTTCATAGAAAATTTTTTGAACAACCATCTTTTGACCGTAGTCAGCATGAAAATATCATTCTCAATGAGAAGAATATCATTCACGTACAATATGAAGAATGCTCTTGCATTCTTACTGATCCTTTTGTATACACAAAGTTCTTTTTCATTCTTGATGAAACCAAACGATTTGATCACATCATCAAATTGAAGATTCCAACTCCAAGAAGCTTGCTTTAATTAGTATATGGACCTTTGCAGCTTGCAGACTCTATGATCACCATCATCAAATGTGAAATCCAAAGGCTGCTCCATATAGATATCATCCTCAAGATATCCATTCAGAAAAGTAGTTTTCACATCCATCTATCAGATTTCATAATCATAATAAGCTACAACAGCAAGCAGAGTGTGGATAGATTTCAGCATGACTATGAGCGAGAAAGTTTTTTGATAGTCGATGCCCTCGTGCTGACTATAACCTTTTGCCACGAGCCTAGCTTTATAGGTCTCTATCTTACCATCGGTATATATTTTTCTTTTGTAGATCCATTTACACCCAATGGGTACTATACCCTCGGATGGATTCACTAAGGTTCATACTAGGTTCGAGTGTATCGAGTCAGTTTCTGACTTCATTGCATCTTACCATTTTTCAGAATCGATGTTAGACATTGCTTCATCAAAGATATTAGGATTATTACCATGACCCTTATCTCCCATAAAGAATATTTCTTTTACTTTCTCCATAAGCATATCCTTGTACCTTTCAGAAGATCGAGAGATTCTGTTAGATCTACAAGGTGGTAGAGGAATATCAACTACTGGCTCATGAATAATGGGTTCCTGAGGATCCATAGCTATTTGCTCTTCAGAGACCTTTTCTTCAAGCTCAACTAACCTCCCATTGCCATCATTCTGGATAAACTATTTTTTTTAGAAATATGATGTTCTAACTCACAATCACATTGTGATCTTGTAGAATGTAGAAGTAGTATCTCATTGATTCTTTTGGATATCTTATAAAATGAGCTATTATAGATCTATCTTCTAATTTATCAACCATCTATCTCTTGATATAGGCCGGATATCCCAAAGTCTTAAGATAACCTAGACTTGACTTTTTGCCATACCATATCTCATATGGTGTGGTAGGAACATATTTTGATGGAATCCTATTCAATGGTGAATTACAGTTAATAAGACATGTCTCTAAAGATATAAGGATAAATTAGTGAAAATTATCATGGATCTGACCATATCTAATAGGATCCTATTCCTTCTTTCAGATATCCCATTGAGCTGAGGTGTTCCGAGAGGAGTCTATTGAGAGATTATGCCATTGTTCTTAAGATATCTCAAAATTTTTTGACTAAGATATTCACCTCTTTGATCAGATCGAAGAATCTTAAAAGGTTTGCCTGTTTATTTTTCTACTTTATTTTTGAATTTTTTGAATCTTTCAAAAGTTTCAGACTTGTATTTCATCAGATACACATATCCGTATTGAGATAGATCATCGATAAAAGTGATGAAGTAGGTATAACCACTCCTGGTCTGTAGATCAAATGACCTACACACATCGATGTGTACCAGGATAAGTAACTCAGTGGCCTTTTTTCCATGTCGTACAAAGGATAACTTGATTATTTTTTCTCAAAGATAAGACTCATAAATCGGGTATGACTCTGAATCAAGAGAGCTAAGGATCCCATCTCTTTTCAGTTTATTTATCCTGTTCTCTCCAATATGGCCTAGTCTATGATGTCACAAGTATTTTTGGTTAATTTTATTTTTGAATTTTTTTTGACCGACGTCACTCACTATTTACTCATTTAAATTCACATTCGCATCAACATACAACTAATATAGACTATCAATTAAAAGATTACATGTAATCAATTTATTTCATAAATAAATAGAATAAATATCTTTATTAAAATTAAAATCAAAACCATCCTGTGCTAGCACAGACATGAAAATCAAATTTCGACTAGCTACAAGAATAAAATAACAATCTTTTAAATCTAATTTAAATCTCGCTGGTAATCAAAGAGGATAAGTGTCAATGACTTCTACAGTAATTTTGGCTCCATTATCGATCCAAAGGATCATATCACCTTTTCTTAACCACCTACTTTCTATTAGATCTTGCATTGAAGTAGATATATAAGCACTCGAATCAGAGTCCAATACCAAATTAGAAGTAGAAGAAATTATAAGATTAGATTCAGTTACGAGCATACCTTCTGAAGGTTTATCATCTTTTTTGGTCTTTAGGCTCTCTAGGTAGAGTGGACAGTTTCTTCTCCAGCGACCATCAATATCACAGTAAAAATATTTTCTCTTTGCTTCAGCCTTCTTTGAAACGTCCTTCTTTGTCTTGCTCTCTTTCTTCTGCTTCTTAGCAGATTTGTTCTTCTTCTTCCAATCAGACTTTTTCTTGATCGAAGAAGTCCATTCCATAGTGAGACTAGTACCCCTTGAATTCTTCAAGGTTCCCTCGATAATGATCAATATATTGACCAATTCGGATATAGTACAATCAAGTTTGTTCATATAAAAATTTAAAATAAATTGACTATATAAACTCATAAGGCATTGAAAGATCAAATTCATTAGCAATTTCTTTCGCATTTCAAGTTTGAGTTTCTTAAGCTCCTCGATGTCCTTGATCACTGTCATACAATGCTTATGGACTGACTGTCCTTCGTGCATCTTCAGATTGAAGAATTTCTTAGACACTTCGAAGTATGCTATATAGCTCTGCTCATCATACAACTCTTGTAGATGAGTGATTATAGCCCTGACAGTGGGCATATGCTCATGCTGGTTCTGTAACTTATTTGACATGGATGCCAGCATATAGTACTTGACCTGACTGTCTTTATCCGTTCACTTTTTATAAGCTATTCTTTACTCAATAGTAGGATAGTTTGGTAATACTAGAGATTTCTGATCGAGTACATGACCTAGTTTTTTAGAAATCAAGATAATCTTGAGATTTTTTAGTCAGTCTTTATAATTTATTCTGATCAAATGATTGGATTCAAGAATGTGGGCTAGAGAGTTTGAAGCTGATATTATTTAACTTTGAGAATAGAGATTCAAGTTAGACTTTTGTACTTTAAATTTATATTTACTCTAAAAATTTTAAGATGCAAAAAATGACTCCCACTAATTTTTTGGATCCCTCCACTCCGAGGGTGGAAAATAAAAATTCTAATGCGATAACTAAATTTCTAGTGGGGCTGTAGTTCCACCGATGCCATATGCCTCATCTAATAGTTATTAGTAACATGCACACCAATACGTGGATAACTCTTTATTCAGATACTTCTCTAAGCATATTACATCGATTTAATCTCTAAGTCAAGTAGGCTCACCTAACAGTTATTGACCATACTCCTTAGTTAAGTCTGACCCACCATTCATAAGTAGGTGCAAAGCCATCATTAAGTCTCTCACCTAATAGTTATTAGGTTCAATCATATGCTTATTCTGGAGCAACTCTTTGCTAATAGAGTAGTTGCATATTTTCGATGCAACTGAACCATTGTAATCCGTCGAGAATAATCAACACCAGTAGCATGCTCTATAATGGTGGAAGACTTATGGATCTAATATGTATGGAGAGATTTAGGTTTAGATCTCATCTAATCAGTAATCATATGATCGATCTAATTGGCATGGGCTAAATCAAACTGTCAAGCAACCTTATTCAAGACTCAATCTTCTAAATTAATCAGATAAGTGGAGATCAGTAGAGGTCCCTCCATTATTTTTTTTAGACATCAATAAATTGACTAGTTCAGTGAATGAAACTAATTAAATAACCATCTCTCAATTACTTATCTTCGACACTAATTGGTCAATTGATCCAAATAGGTTAGCTTAAGTAAATTAGGTTCTTAGGTTAATTGATTCTGTATATAGAATTTAATCGATTTGATCAACAATAATTACACGATCTTATAACTTAATTGACCTAACCTTAATTAACACTTGACTTAGTTTGATCAATTACTTAATCGAATTAGACTCATTATGTTCAAATAAAAAAATTTAGATGCAATCTAGTTGCATGACCTAATTTTTTATTTTTTTATGATCAAAATTTTCATGCATAAATAAAAATTTTAGATTTCAAAAGTAAATTTTAGATCTAATTTTTTTGAATAAAAAAAAATTTAAATCATGAAACTAATTTTTATATTTAACATACAAGCATATATCTCATATATGTAGGTTAATTCAGATCTAAACAAAAATATATCATATATCTCATATATAAATCATGAATCATATCGAAATAATTTTTAGACTTAAATATATAATTATATGTCTTATATATGAATTATAAATTAGATCAAATTAATTTTTAAATTTATGCATACATCTACATATCATATATACATGAACTAAAAATCGATCTAGAATAAAATTTAGATCTATACATACTTTCTCATATCAATTATATGACCTGAAAATTAAATCTAAAATAAATTTTAGATTTAAAAAAATTATTTATACATCTCATATATAAAAAAAATAAATTTTAAAACTCTTTTCAAAATATGTATATCAATTTCATGCATATAAAATCTGTGGCTCTGATACCACTGTTAGAGTTTCGTATTGGAGCATGTATTTGTGTTTCAATTTTTTTTCTAAATAATATAATAAAATAAAAAATTAAAATATCTTTTAATCTTAATCATGCATATATAAAATATAGAACACTAGGATCTACTTCATATGCTGAAATTGAACATATGCTGAATTTTATACCGAAATTGAATATGTGATCGAATCACATATCTGTTTCGTAATTTCTTTCTTCAAATCTAGATTTGATAGAGAGTATATTTTTTGTTAGCTGTGTAAGTATCTGACCTCTATTGGTATCCACTCAGAATCATCCTAGAATAGTCCTCTTTGGTGTTGATCTTTTTTCTCTAAGAACAACACCCTACGAATCTAAACGAAGCCTGGATCGCGATCAACTTTTTGATCCTTTTCTTGATTTTTTCTTCTCTTTTTCTCTTACTTTTCTTTTCTTAATTATGAAGCAATCAATGACTGAAAATCAGCAAGCAAAGAGGATGCCCAAGCTCCTCTTAGGTGTGGAGATGTTGGATGCCCAACACCTTTTGGCGTTGCAACCTTGAGGGAGAAGAGAGGGAGAAGAGAGAGGGGGCATGGGGAGCTCTTATGGGAGGCATGTGATGCTGAAAATCAAATCTAAGGAGCCTTAAGGAAGGTTTCTTTGAATAGGCAAAAGGTTTGAATCCTATTCAAAATCAAATAATCTTTTAATGCAAGTCCTACTTGCATTAGGAATCCTTATTTCTTTAGTTATTTGATCTCCTTTAGGAGATCCTCTAGGTGCCAACTATTGGAGCCCTTATACCCATATTTTCACATGCCACATGGCACTCATGGGATGCCCCAATCTAGTTCCACACACTCTCTTTAGTGTGGGCACATCCAACTTTATCAAATTAAGTGGTGCCCCATCCAAACTATCAAGGAAATTGATTAAGAATTTGATCCTTTAATTCATATGATCCAAAACTCTAGGCACCCAATAATTGGAGCCCAATGAATTTAATTTATTTAAATTATTAATAGATAATTAAACATGAATTAATATTATCAAATAAGATATTCAAACACAAAGAGAAATTTACTTTCAACCATATGCTAGCAAAGTTATCTTGAACCCAATATGGTTTCTCTAAATTCAATTAAGATTTCATAAGCCCAATTACTTATTCTAGATCTAATCTCTTTATTGTGTAACTCCATAGGTTCAATTCTATCTGGTAATGAGATATACAATGATCTCTATCATAGTATCATTGAAACTCTTTTCAATGGGTCGGAATAATTTTACTCTAACTCATCAAGGATTGTCGATCCTGAGCAATCCTAGAGAGCTCTCACAATCCACCAGTGACACCTGGTAGTATGTAGTGACAACCCAATAGAACTGAAAAAGAATCTCAAGGTATAGTTCATATGTGATTCAGTTCCTCTATCGTGAGTCCCGACTAGATGACAGGTCATGGATAAATTGTCAAATCTCATCATCAGTCATATGATAGATTCGATTAGCTCTAGTCCAATTGTGATCCTCATGAAAACTCTTTTTCATCAATTACACTGCTATGACCACAGACTCTTGGATTTAATCTTTAAATCTCATAGGACTATTACTCTCTATCAAGATCTATAGATACCATCTTGATGAACACCCTACTCTTACAGTGGATCAACTATCACCAATATCCACTATAAGGTCTCATTGAGACCATATTTATGTGTTAGTCAAACTTCAGTAGTCTCACTGTGAGTAATCGTACCATCATAGATCAAAAAATCATTCACACAACTACAGCATCGAGACAATCACCGACGATCGATTAGAAATCTAAGTGATCTCTCGTATGGTCACGCTCAGTACTAGTTGTTCTCTAATAACTATCCGCACTCATCACTCAGTGTCTATATACTGTAGATCAGAGACTCATCTATCCTGAAGAAAGTTATCTGTGTATCGATTTATTCGGATCGATCACTATCCTCATGATGATATTTTGATCGAAAGTATTTAAGAATTGCATACATATCTCTAATTCTTAACACTTTGAGAATATGTATCTAAATATTAATTCCATGAATGATTTTAGGACACATCAAATTTGAATAAAAATTGAACTTGCCCTTTTATTAATCAAATTAATGAATTAAGAACAAAATTATGTCCAAAATATATTATAGTATGTCAGCCATATTGGCTTCTAGGACATACATTTTACAATCTCTTACTTAGACTAAAGTCAATTGGCCACTAATCTAAGTCCCATCTTCTTAAGGTAGGCTTCCATCTTTGGCTGGCTCAATTGTTTTGTCAGCGGGTCTGCCACATTGTCCATAGAGTCTATTCTTCATACCTCAATATATTTTTTTTCAAGATAGTCGCATATGTTATAGTACCGTCGTTCGATGTGCTTTGATTTCTGATGAGATCTCAGCTCCTTAGCAAGTGCTATGGCTCCATTGTTGTCGCAACAAAGTAGTATGGCATCCGATGTCATTACTCCAAACTCCACGATGAACTTCTTGAACCAGAAGCCTTCCTTTGCAGCATCGAAGTAGCGACATATTCAGTCTCTGTGGTCGAATCTGCTATGATGAGTTGCTTGAAACTCTTCCAGCTGACTGCGCCACCATTGCATGCGAACACATATCCTGATATAGACTTTCTATCATCAAGATCAGACATGAAGTCTGAATTAGTATACCCCTCGACTCACAACTCAGAATCTTCTCCAAAGATCAAGAACAAATCCTTAGTTCTTCTCAAGTACTTAAGGATGTTCTTCACAGCTATCTAGTACTCTTCATCTGGATTCGATTGATATCTGCTTGTGACACTCATAGCAAGGACAATATCAGGTTGAGTACACAGCATGACATACATGAGGCTCTCTATGGCTGAGACATAAGGAATCCTACTCATATGCTGAACTTTTTCAGATATGGTCGAACACATCGTCTTGAAAAGATGAATACTATGCTTAAGAGGTAAAAGTCCTCTTTTAGAATTTTTTATGCTAAACCTTTTCAACACTTTCTCTATGTACAGCTTTTGTGACAGACCTAGCATCCTTTTAGATCTATTCTTATAGATCTTTATTCCAAAAATATAAGATGCTTCTCCTAAGTCTTTCATGGAGAATTTTTTGGACAATCATCTTTTGACCGTGGTTAGCATGGGAATATTAATCCCAATGAGAAGAATATCATCCACATACAATACGAGAAATGTTATTGTGCTCTCACTGATCTTTTTGTATACACAAGATTCTTCTTCATTCTTGATGAAACCAACCGATTTAATCACATCATCAAATCGAAGATTTCAACTTTGAGAAGCTTGCTTTAATTTGTATGTGGACCTTTGTAGCTTGCAAACTCTGTGATTATCATCACCAGATGTGAAATTCAAAGACTACTCTATATAGATATTTTTTTTAAGATATCCATTCATGAAAGTAGTTTTTATATTCATTTATTAGATTTCATAATCATAATAAGCTGCAACAGCAAACAAAATAATAAATCTGAAGATCCTTTATCGATTGATAAATTAGATCAAAAAAAAAATGAAGAAAAGGGTGAACCAGCTAAATAGTTGGTTTCGATCCCGCTAAGAGAAGATGACCCTGAAAAATAGTCCAAATCGGATTGTAATTACCTAATTCGAAGCAAAAATAACTGGTGAATCTATTAAGAGTAAACACTGATATTTTTTTTGATCGATAATCAATATGCCAGAGATTCCTCTAGAAGTAATAACTCACCGGTCGAATATCGACCTCAAAGTTAGACCGATGAGACAGAAGAAAAGACCTTTTGCTCCTAAAGACAGAAGGTCATCGTCGAAGAAGTTGACAAGCTCCTCGCAGTTGGCTTCATAAGAGAAGTTAATTATCCAGACTAACTCACTAACATAATAATGGTGAGAAAAATCAATAAAAAATGATGAATCTACATCGATTGCATCAATCTAAATAAAGCTTATCCAAAGGATAGCTTCTCTTTGCCATAAATCGACCAATTAGTCGATACAACTTTGGGACATCGATTTTTAAGTTTTATGGATGTCTTCATGGGTTACAACCCAATTCAGATGGCACCTGAAGACGAGAAGCATACTGCCTTCATAACTGACAAAGACATCTACTACTATAAAATGATGCCATTCAGTTTAAAGAATACCGGAGTGACTTATAAAAGGTTAGTCAATAAATTATTTAAGATATAAATCAGATATAACATGAAGGTCTACATCGATGATATGCTGGTAAAAAATTTCAAAACTTCTAATCATGTTCAAAACTTAGAAGAAGCCTTCAACGCACTTCGACGATACTAGATGAAATTGAATCTGACCAAGTGTGCATTCGGAGTAACCACTGAATTTTTTTTTGGATTTCTTATGTCGCAACGAGGGATCGAAGCTAATCTTGAGAAAATAAAGATCATTGTCTTCGTGAAGCATCCAAGTTTCAAGAAAGAGGTACAGTAATTTAATGGAAAGATTATCGCACTCCGTCGATTCATTTCAAAGTCGGCAGAAAGATGTCTATCCTTCTTCAAGATCTTGTAACAAATGAAAGACTTTTTATGGTCAGATGAATGTTGACAATCTTTGGAGTACTTAAAAAAATACCCGATATCTCCACCATTACTCATAAAATCAAAGATAAGAAAAATATTATATCTTTATCTGGCGACCTTAATAGAGGCGGTCAGTTCGGTACTTATCCGAGAGGATGAGAATCGAATTCAATGATCGATTTATTATACCAATAAAGTACTCCATAATATCGAAATACGATACTCAAGGATGAAAATGATAATCTATGCTCTGATCATATCGGCACAACGACTTCGACCATACTTTCAGGCACATTCGATAGTCGTCTTGACAGTGAACCCTAAAAGGCAATTTTATATCGACCTGATACTTCTAGTCAGATGGCAAAGTGGGCAATTAAACTCAGTGAGTTTGATATTCAATATTATCCACGACCATCAATGAAGGCACAAGTTTTAGCCGACTTTGTCATCGAATGCACTGTGTCCAATAATAATCCTGAGTATAAACTTGATGATAAATTGAAACAAATTGAAACTTCTGAGACTAACTTAGCATCGATATGGATGTTACATATTGATGGAGCATCCAACGTTCAAGATAGTGGAGCTGGCCTTATCCTCGTCAATTTCTAAGGGATCGTGATTGAGTATGCCCTTTGGTTTAATTTCAAAGCCTCTAATAACCAAGCCGAGTATGAAGATCTTTTAGTCAGCTTCAAATTGTCAAAGAGCTCGACATATATAATTTGAAGGTCTTCACTGATTTACAGTTGATCACCGGATAGATCAAGGGTGAGTTTGAAGTCTGAGATCTGATTATGATGAAGTACGTATAGAAAGTGAAAGATCTTACATCAACCTTGAGATATTTTGAGATTTCTCACATTTCAAGAATAAAAAATGATCGAGCTGATGTACTTTCTTGACTCATAACTATTTCATCCAATTTGCTCAGTCGAACGTTCATTGAATATCTTGAACAATCGAGTATTGATAAAACTGATGAAGTGCTACAAATAAATGATAAACCAAGTTGAATGAATTCGATCATCCAATACTTGACTGATGGGACTCTATCTAAAAATCCTTCAGAGGCCAAACAACTAAGGTGGATAGCCTAACAATATGTTTTGATGAATGGACAACTTTATAAAAAGTCGTTCTCCCTTTCACTATTGAAGTACTTGAGACCAACGGATGCTGACTATGCACTCCAATAACTTCACGAAAAAATTTACGAAAATCACTCGGGGGGCAAATTATTAGCTTATAAATTCCTACGACAAGGATATTATTGGCCCACCATGAAGAAAGATACAGCCGAACTTGTTCGAAGGTGTGAACCATGTCAGAAATATACTAACATACAATATCAACCAGTCAATCAGTTGACATCAATTATTGCATCATGGCCCTTCGTACAATGGAAAATCGACATAGTCGGTCCATTTTCTTCGGTGTCTGGTTAGAAAAATTTATAGTGATCGTCATAAATTACTTCACCAAATGGATGGAAGTCAAATCTTTGGTATAGATCTCTGAAAGTAATATGGAAGACTTCATCCAAAAATTAATCATATGTAGGTTTGGTTTGCCATATACCATTGTCACCAACAATGATCGACAGTTTGACAATCGGAATTTTAAAAAATTTTATGCAAAATTTTATATTACATACAAACTCACTTCAGTCGGCAATTCACAATCTAATAGTAAAGTAGAAGTGATAAACTGACTGATTCGATATGGTCTCAAAATCAGATTGAATGAAGCTAAAAGCCTCTGAGTGGAAGAATTATATCCAATCTTGTGGGCGTATCGGATAACTCCCCATATACTGACAGAAGAATCATCATTCAACTTGGCCTATGGGACGGAAGCAGTGATCCCGCTGGAGATTGGATTACCATCAGTGAGGATCGAACAGTATGCCGAGCTAAGTAATTTTGAATGTCGAAGAGTCGATCTAGACTTGCTTCCAAAAGTTCGACAACAAGCTCATATTCAGATGGCAGCATATCGATAGAGAGTAGCTCGGTACTACAATGCTAAGGTCAAACCGAAGGTTTTCCATCTAGAAGACTTAGTCTTGAGAAAAGCAAAAATTTTAAACTTTTGGACCAAGAAAAATTATCTCCAAACTGGGAAGAACCCTACAAGGTAACCAAAATGCTCCATCCAGGTGCATACCAACTAAAAACTCTTAATGAAAATGCTATTCTTCGGACTTGGAATGTCAATAATTTGAAAATATATTATCAGTAAAATTGTTCATATATGCGACACATTTGAAATAGAATGATCGGATTCAGAATCTTCTTCAAATATTCGGTTATCTACAAAAGTGACATTAGATCGATAAATAATTGGTCAACATACACCAACCACATCGCGGTCGGATGATTTCGAAAATTGACTCAATTCGAACGGCTACTCATGCCGACTCAGCTATGGCTAAGTGGAACAGTATGTCGATTCAATTATGGTTGAATAAAATAATAAATCGACTTGACTTTGATCAGTTGAATAATATTTGGCTAACACCGTCTATCAAATATTTAAAAAAAAATCTAATTTATCTCAAGAGTTTAGTTGGTTGACTTCCGACAATGCTTAAGAAAGTTTTCATCTATAATTCACTTGACTAATATCCGACTAACAGATGAATTCTATAACTTTGATTATCGGTTGGCATTTGCTTATCTGACTAGTACTCAGCAATATCGATAATAATGTACATCAAGATTAGAAAGGAAGTCGATACATAGAAAAATTTATCTTTTCATTCATAAATGAAAGGATTACAAAATTGGACCAAAAGTCCGATTACAGATTGAGTTGGATCATTGTCTGACTACGAAGAAAGAAAAAAAATTCATATTGGTCACCAGTCGACCTCTTCCTTGGCTATGTCGGTAGTCATCGCAGCATCAGTCTTATGGCTCTTGATAGCCTCCAACTTTGGTACGGCTTCTTCAATAGCGGAAGCAGACTCTGGTGTAGTTGGTGCAACTTCTTCAGTCGGCACTATTTCCTCAATAGTTTTCTCTTCTGAACCAGGGACGGCAACGCTGCTCAGATCCAAATCTGGGTACAACTTTCCGAATGCATCCCTGCCGTCTTCATAGCCGACACAATAAGAAGCGTAGACACCATCAAGGATTTTATTTTTGAAATCTTATGATTTTTGTAATCCTTGATGGCCTGCTCCTTTGCCCGACTCAGAGCATCTTTAGCTGATTGAGCTTCCCCCTTGGCGAAGGCCAACTCAACCTCGGCCAATGCCAGTTTTGATTCGGTAGCCCGATGTCTTTTTCTTTCCTCCTCCAACTCTTTAGCACAACTGTCATGGCCTTTTTAGAGTTGACTGATTTCATGCTTCTTCTTCTTTATTCGAGACTCCTGAGATTTGATAGTCTACTGTGCGGATTCCAGCTCGATACGGGCCAACTGCAATTTGCTTCTCGTCGATTCTAACTCGGCTCTTGCCGACTCCAGTTCGACCTTCATGTGTGAGTTCTCTTCTTAATAATTCGCCTCTCGCTCGAATGCCATCCGAAGTTGTTCAGTAATCGCATCTTTCTCGGTGTTCGTAGCCGTGACTTTCTCCATCCACATTCGATGAAAATCGGTGATTTTTTGATACCCAATTTTCAATGCCTGCATATCATGTGTTAGTTGAAAAGAAAAAAAAATAAGTCAGGTCAAAAGAAGAAGAAGAAGAAGAAGAAGAGCATCATCAACTTACGCTAAGTATCATCGGGTAGAAAGATGAAAATATTTCGGACGTAGTCTGATCTTTCCTATTCTCCCTATCAATTGGAAGAAGTGCAACTTCGATGAGTCACTTGGCTAATTTCGAATTGGTCAAAGCTAACTCACTTGCAAGAATCCGAATGTCGAAAAGTGCAGTGAAGCCCGTCGACAATCTATCTTCAACAGAAATGGCCAGAGCTTTTCCCCACTCTCTGATTGGTAATCGCTCACTCGAGACCGCCATCTAGTAGGGTGTTGCTGGTGCCCGAGACAGCATTGACCTAATCAACAGTGCCCGAGGTATCGTCAGCACAGCAGTAGATGGTTCTGGTTCATATGCAGTAGCAGACTCTACCAGAACCCCCACTGACGCAACCATGGTTGGTGTTGTCTTAGCCAGTACCGACACGACGATTGTGACCTCACCATCTCTGGCTGACTCCTCTCTGACAGATAGTGCATCGACCGATATAAGCACACTCGGAGCAACCAATGCAATGACGGGCTCAACTTCGGGGATGACCATCGATGGAATGTCAGTTTCCCTCATTGATGCCGACTCCGTATCGATCCGAGTCTTCTTCATCGCTCGGGATGGTCCGGCACCAGTCACTGCTCTTCTTTTAGCGGTATGTTGTTGAATGTCAGCCGCTGAGACTCACACCATCAATCATATAGCTACAATCAAAAGATAAAACAACTCAATTACAAAGTTCAAAGATAAATGAAAAGCAAAGCGAAAGATTGACTAAGCTATACTTAAGGAATACCGGACTAAGTCCGGCATCATAGAGAGCTTGCTCTATCAGCAGCTCTCGTTGTGTGGGGACTTCCATATCCTTCAGTCGGAGAAAGTCCTCTCGATCAATAACATCGACCCGACTATGCTTATTAAGATTTGCCCTCGAATCTCTCCAGGATAAAGAAAAGCCCCAAGACGACGAAGAAGAAACGAAGAAAAATTGATTCTTCCACCCGTGGATAGATGAAAGAAGATCAGAGATAAAAGACAGATCCTTTCTCGGCTTGAAGAACCACCAACCCTTAGCTTTTGGATGGGGATGAAGAACGAAAAAAGCACGAAAAAGAGAAGGCCGAGGGTTGGTCGGGATCATGTGGCACAACAAAGTGCAATTGATGATCAACCGAATGAAATTTGGAACTAGCTAAGCAGGACAAAGAGAGTAGTAATCAAGGAGATTCCGGACAAAGTCTGAAATTGAAAAATGAAGACCAGCTCGAAGGTCCTCTACATAAATCACCACCTGATCCGAAGAATGAGAACTCATCTGACCATCCAGACCAGGTGCAAAAAGCTGAAACTGCTTCAAGATACGATATTGTTCCTGGAGTCGATCGACATTGGATCTAGATAAGAAAGAAACTTCCATGTCTTGACCCAAAGGAGAATCATCAACTGGATCACTCGATCGACTATCTCGAGAGGCCTCATCAACTATAACCTTCTCTCTATCCTTCCTATTCCTACTAGCTATTGAAAATGATAGGGAAAGAAATCAAAGAAGATTAGAAGAGGAAGAAAAGATGGAGGAACCTAACCTGAAACTAAAGGATGATCTGGGGACCATGAAAATACAAGGAGGATAGCTCCTAGAACCTTGAAGCTCTTAACATCCAAAATAAAGTCCTCAGTTGCAGGAGCGAATAACAGGTAAAGAAATAAAAAAATCCAAATGGAAGTGATGTTATACATATAAGGCCCATCAATGGTCGAGATGAACTTGTTCAAATCAAGATTATCTCAGATTTTGACATGTGGCTATATCAAGACCGACCATTGATCGGACAGTTCAACACACCGACTGCCAGATCATGCCACGTCATCTCTATCTGTGTGAACGATTAAAAGCCAATGACACCTGGATACATGGCGGTAATAGACTTGTCAGAATCAAATCAATCGGATCATCCGGTCACCTAGCCGTCTTCTCGAATTAACATCCCAATGATGGTCTCACAATTATCGAAGCGATAAAATGGCTAAAGACTCTTTATTTTTCGAAGAAAACATTAATGTCTGCAGCTGAATCAGAACTCAAGATAATACGTGATAACTTTCTTCGTCCAACATGCCAAGTCACGTGTCAATCCGCATGTCAAGCCACCTTGAACTTGAAAGTTGGGGGGCAACTGTTGGAGTAATTCAATCTGCTTCTTCGATTCATAGTTGGCCGACCAACCATCTGTCAGTTTCTGGCAATGAACCATTAAAGCTACACTACAAAGATGAGTTCCGGCTCAATTGCAACACACCACCTCACTTTCAATCGGCCTAATAAACACAGATTACCGACTATAAATCGATAAACTGACTGACAGTCGGCAACTCTCAACTAACTTCCTCGGCAGATACAATTCAATTATAGTGACTCTACCGACTTCAAAATCGATGGTCAGTCGGTACGCCAGAGTCTCCAACCAATGGTCATTTAGATTTCTACAATTATCGACATACAGTCGGTATACTCTGACTACCGACATAAAATCGGTGTATTGAAAACTGTCTGTGCAGAAAGTACGTAACGGCCACACACCATGTTCATTAGTGGGCATTAACTGCCTATCCCACGATCATATAATATCGAAATAAGTGGGTCTTATGTGCCTAACCGTTGCAAAGGTTTACCAATAATTCATCTATAAAAGAGAGATAAATGAACAGCATTGGTAAGACACTTCTGCACTGATACTCTGCCTCTTTAAAAATTCTATCTGCTTTTCACTACTCTTCATTGACTTAAACATCGGAGGGTCTCCGTTGGATACAATTTCGGTCTGTAGACTTTTTTATAGATTGCTCTTCGTCGGAGTTAGGCGCAATAGGAGATTGGCCGCAACATTCATCAAAATATAATAAGGATGTTTGCTCGAAAGAATCAAAAGATTAATAATTGAAGTATGTTTCAAAGAAAAAAATGAAAAATAATTAAAATCAACTCAATAGAGCCTCATCATCATAGTATTTACCTGAGATTTCACCTTAGTTCTTGAAAAGAGAAGTAAAAAAAAGAAAACATGTATTTTTTCCTTGGACATGGGAGAAGCAAAAATTAAGCATGCTTACCAACAAAGTAAATAAAGCATGTTTACTAAAAACCAAAAAACAGTAAAAATAAAAAATGACAAAACAAATTAGTTATGGCTGCTGGGATTCGTGCCTTGATCTCTGCGGCCACAACATGAAATTCTAACCACTAAACTACAACCTCATAATGGTAAAATTTCTTAATATTAATATTCATTCATTTGGGATGGTTCTATTTCATCATTTTCTTTTTTAGAATTTTGGAAGTAACTTCACTTATGGTTAATGATCCCTCTTTTTGGTTTTATATGTGTATCTGCTTTTATGATGACACAAATGGTCAAAATTACCTAGACATTACATTGAAGGATTATATTATGCAATGCTCCATGTGTCCATTTCTAATATGCATGGTAGAATTTAAAATTAAAAGTTTTGGACTAATCAAAAAGAAATACTTATAAAAAAGAAAGATGAAAGAAGAATTACCTCAATTTTCAGGGGAGGATGATTGATGTTTTTTTTTTCACTTGCACATAGTAGATATGGATTGCTTTGACATAAACGGATTGGTCATCATGATTTAATCAATTAAACTCATTATTTATAAAATATGGCTTTTAATATAGTCCAATCTAAAACCTATTTATTTATTTATATTATTTAAAATTTTAATTATAGTCACCATCAATATGTATCATCTATAGCACATATACTTTATTATAATCAAGTAAAGTCACTACTATTTGTAAGCTATACAAGCTATATGCATAATTAATACCGTAACATAGCCCAGTATAGTGAGGAAAAAGATGTAAAATAACGATCTTTGTATAGGTTTATTTTATTAATGAAGGTGTCCTCAAAGAGTTTACAGTTGCCGCTTTAAAATTACTCTGGACTGAAATTTAAAAACTGGATGGCAAACGAATACGCAAAGAGCGTTGGTGAGAGCAAGAATGGAGTCCACACGTTGGCACAGGGATTGATCTCAAATTCTTTCACTGGAGCCACAGAAAAAGGTTGGTGGAGACTAGACTTCAATTAGGCGCAGAGGGAATCACCTCCATTCAATTTTTGTGGCCATTTTGTATCTGTTTTAAATATGTTGCCCATGACATATAGTATCCGATACCAAGTGCTGATATTTTTACATTTAGGAGATATCTCGTAGCTTACCAAGTTAAGTGCAACGTAAAAATACTTCTGAGAATGACAAAACATAGTTCTGAAAATAAAATATGAGCAAAAGTTTATTTTGGGGCACACCATGGAACGCATCACTTTTTTCCTACCTTTATTACCTTAAAAATGTTATGATGACAAATTACACCAAAAAGATCCCACAAAAATCCTCTCTTTTAGAAAGAAGAAAAATCATTGTTTCCATAGGTCCTCACTGTCATATTGAGGCTTCTTCCTAAGAGGGATTTCTTGTTTTATTTTTGCCTGCTAATGTACGTAGTTTTGTGTGAGGGATCTTTGTTTTAGTGGTGCGCTTTTCTTATTTCTTTTCTAACTTCAAGGCTAGGAATTTCTCTATTTATTCAATGCTATATATCTGGGAAAAAGTAGGGGTTTTTTATTCGCGGTCCACATATTGATCTCTGTTTAACGGTTAAACTCTGTTGACTTTTTTTTTAATTTCCGGTCCAGAGCCACCAAATGTTTAACTCTGGCTTTCTTTTTTTGACATTTTTGTCCTTTTCAAAATTTCTAAACCTACCATCCCCACTATTCTTTCCGCAAACTTCCGATTCTTTCCTTTATTCACCATAAAATCCCCATTCTTACCATAAAATCTCGACTCCTACCGTAAAAACTCAGTCTCTATCGTAAAATTCTTCTTTGTGCATCCCTTTACTCCCTTCTCTATTATGAGAATCCTTCACCATTGTGCCTGTCGTTGATATCTTTCTCTCCCTCTCTTCTCTCTTTTATCTTCTCTTTTTTCTCCTTCTCTTCTCTCTCTATGAATTTTAGCAATTTCAATTGGTGCATTATTAGAACAGGAGTTCTCTTTCTTATGAATGGGACTGCATGAATACCCTCACTTATAAATAATTTTTTTACTTAGATAAAATTTATTTATTAAAAAAAATTAAATTTATTTTCTCCTTCTAAAATTATTCTTCTCTATTTGATCATTTTCTATATGATGATTGATGTTTATTTATAATGATTATGAATTAATTGATCTTACTCTACAAATGATTATACCATCATATATTATCCAATCGTCTATTTATTTCTATACTATTAGTGGAAAGCATGGCACATGAAATATTGATGTCGAGCAAACAAAAATTAGAACAGCATGCAAGATGTTTTCAGCATGCTACAGGATACTTCATGAGCAAGTTTGAGTTGCCGCCAAGCAACATAAAAGAATACGATTAGAAATTTAGAACTTCCTCCCAGTATTTGATATTTAGAACTAGCAGTAACCTCCTCCTTGACAAGGGGCAACACAAAAGAGAATATCTCAACAAGCTCCTAGCATTTGGTATTTAGAAATAAAAGTTTATAACATGCTATGCCAACAACAAGATTGATCAGTCTAAGGATTTTAGAGGGAGATTATTTGAATTTTACACCAATACATCATCAAATATATAGAGAAAAATCTCAAAAAAAAAAATACTTAAGAATTGATTCTCTAAATATAACCAGTTGTTTTATTCACATGAATGCTCATTGTTTGTTTTAAGTAGCCATATGAAAATATCGTTGATTACATGAAAATATCAAATCATTATTTCAGAAAAGAAAAAATATTGAAAAAAAGTAATGCTATTGAAAAACTATTCAGAAAATAAAAATACCAAGTCACACAACTTGAGTTTCAACCATGTTCATTTGTAATCTGATTTTGTTGGTCAAAATTAGCTTCTATGATAATGTAATCTAATATGCATCGTTTGCATTTGATTTGTGATGCAATGTTACAATGGCTAGTTCAAGAAGAGTTAAATAATTTTATATTGGCCCAATAAATATGGTGAATGGAAGATGCTATTTCAGTCATTACGTCAAGGTTATGGATATACTTATGGAGTCTATGTTCGAAGAGCAGGGGATAGAGGTGGCTACAACTTCATTTAGCCATTTGCTCCAGCTTCCATAAATCAAGTAGAGCAGGTCATTATTGGATTGCATTGTTATTCTTCTGGGATGATGAGAAGGAGGATTTTAGGTTGGGTAGGACTATGGTTCCTTTTGTGGGGACTGACATTGCTCTCATCCTTGGTTTGAGGGCTACGAATGATAAAGTTGAATTGTATAGAGAGGGGAGAGTTCATTCGGACCTCATTATCCGATTTTTGATGGTAACCATAAAAAGACTACTAGGGATTTAATTAAAAATAAATTGATGTCTCTTATTAGAAAGTCTAGATTGCAGGATGTAGTGGACTTTACTAAGTATTAGGTTCTTTATTTTTTTATAACTATTTTTTTTTTCAACTGTACGCTACCATGTTCCAAAGGCATTATATCAATATCTTGATGATTTAGATCATCTAGGATCATATAGTTGGGGTTTGACAGTTTTTTCTTTTCTTTGACAGTAGATTCCTAATCTAGCAGAGAGTGTGCACATAAAGAATGCGATTGGAAGAGGCTCTGCTGGCTGTATAGATGGATATATGGTAGCTCTAGAGGTAAGCTTATCTATGTTTACTTTCAATTTAATTATTTGATAGTTAATTTAATATGGTAGTAGTTACTTTAACATTGTATACAATTAGTCTAGCATGGTACGTAGTTAATATAGAATGGTATACAGTTAATTTGTTATGGTGCACAGTTAATCTATATTGGTACATAATTAATTTATATTAGGATACAATTAATTTATTATAGTACATAATTAATCTATATTAGTATATACTTAATCTATATTGGTACATAGTTAATCTATTATGATATACAGTTAATTTATTATAGTATACAGTTATTCTATATTGGCGCACAGTTAATCTATATTGGTATATAGTTGATTTATTATAATACACAATTAATCTATATTGATACAGAGTTAATCTGTTATGATACACAGTTAATCTATATTGGTACACAATTAATCTATCATAGTGCATAGTTAATCTATTATGGTATATAGTTAATTTAACATTATTTTGGTATGGTATATAGTTTATTTATTATGATACATAGTTAATCTAATATTGATTTGGTTTGATATATAGTTAGATTCCTCTAAAATATAATACTTATATTGTCTTTTTTATGCAGGCATGGGCTGTTGAGCATGCCAACAGTCTACTTGAAAAGCATAGACTACCATTTATTTATCTCTATTTTTTGCGTTGGAGCAAAGCCCTATTCCCTCGCAAGATGGAGGTGATCACCGAAGCTATTAAGAAATTAAAAAGATTTGAGGTATTAGTTTTTGTATATTTGACATCATATGCATTTCAATTGAAGCATAACTATTTTTTTTTTGTTCTTGACAGGTGATCCAAAGAATAGAGCCTAAGAAGTATGAGGCACACCTCCTATCACAAGGAAGGCCACAGGAGCCGGTTCCGATATGGGGACAAGCATGTATAAAATTTATTTTTTTTTTATTTTTTGTACTTCATATTAGTTACATAACTCACATATTATTTTCTATTTGACACACATATGCTATGTGCCTGCACACACTAAAGTCCACCTCGCACACATTTATAATGCATTTGTAGATAATTGATATTCTGCTACATTTTTTTTAATTCTTTGTAGTATGTCATTGTCTTCATATGATATACATTTATTTTCATTTGACACATAGCTGTCATTTGTTGGCATGCTGTTTAACACACTATATTTAAATGGCATACTTAAAATTTTACTATGTAGGAACACGTATAACTCCTCACTACACATTAATTATTGCATACAATCTTGAAGATTTTTTGTGATTTTTCAAGTTCTATCATCTAGCCAGCCCACACGACATTCAATTAATGCTTTGGAGACACATATGGCAGTAGTTGAGAGGTCCTTGATTAGTCATGATTTTCACTTAGAAGACCTCCAACCCATTGAGGATGTCGCAACGAAGGATGCACGAATTCTTATCTTCGATAGAAGACTTTCGTGCATCGAGAAGATGCTCCACGATAAGAGTTTAATACCGGCAGATGACATTACATGCATTAATACAGATCATTCTGAGGTGAGTACAATGATGTAGTTGTAATATAAAAATTTGGAAATGATGTTATTTCTGACCTAATTAATCTTTATTATTAGGTAAGGGCAAAGCATTCTTTTATATGTGAAGAACCGCACTCAGCTGAAGTGGACCCTACTATACCTCATACTAGTGAAGTGGTGGAGGTAATTTTCATTAATTTGTAGTTAAAGATATGATCCTTTTATTATAATATGAATGCTTATTGTGCCTAGCATTTTTTTCTTATTAGGTCAGTTTCGTGGCTGAAGTGGAGTGCAAGAAAGAATATGCCACCGTGAAATATGTATCTTCATTATGTAGGCGAGTAAAGATAGAAGCTCGCGACACAAAGTCCACAGTGAAGAGAAAGGCCATAACATACCTTCCTAAGACCTACAAATGCGCAAGGAAGAAACAACAAGAGAAGAACATAGGTGAAGAAAGCACAGTCTTACCCATCAGCACGAGCGATCCAAATACTCATCAGTCTTCATTTTTGGAGCTTATCACTATTTCACTGATAGAGCTAAGTCAATCAGTTAAGGACCAAAGAGATCCATCCCCCTGGAGAGATTTAGAAATCATTTAATGTATTAATTATTAAATCACCATGATAGTTTTTTTCTTTGTATCGTGTGCTTATATGACATATATATATTAAACATTCAATATGCTTGCTCAAAATCTTTCTTATATTTCATCATTTTTAGCATATTCGAGATTCTACTACATTAAGGAAGCTAGAGGTTGTTGATGATGCAGATCCAATTATGGAAGAGATGAATGAGCTCACCCTAAAGGACTCTATGCTCCAAAATGACAAAGAATATGAAGATAATAATGATGATAAGGGTGAAAAACAGCAAGATCAATAAGAGCAAGCACAAGATACAAATAATCTTCCAAAAGAATGGAGGTATATCCACAACCATATAAAGAAACTTATAATTAGTGATCCTACACATGGGATAAGAATTCATTCTTTACTTAGATTAAGCAACAACTTGAGAACTTTGGTGTGAAACTTAATAATATTTTCATAAGATGTGATAATATTAGTGTAATTAATCTAATTAAAAATTTAATCCAACACTCTAAATCTAAGCACATTGAAATAAAACATCATTTCACAAGAGAATATGTACAAAATAATAATATGATGATTGATTTTGTATGCTCGAAAAAGTAATTATTGGATGTTTTTATAAAATCTTTGAATGAAGATAGAATTTATAAATTTAGAAGTGAACTAAAAATTTTAGATCCTTATATTTAATGAATTCTTATTGATCTCCACTCTTTTCCTTAAATTCCCTTAAATCAATCCTATTAAGCCTTATTTTCATTGATTTAAGCTCAAATTCTCTATTGTGCATGATCATCCTTAAATTTTTCATCTTTTTCTCCTTGTTCAAAATTTTTTTGATGAATTTGGCCTCTCTATCTAAATGGGGCAGCCCCTAAGTCGTCCCATGAGAAAGGGAAGCCCCATAAGGGCATTTTAGTCTTCTCCCTAAGGCTGATGGGACACCCTATTTTTCTTTGGAAAAACCCTTTTCTACATCCCACGAACTGACCCCTCCATCGAAAACCAGCCTCTTCTTCCTCTTCCTACTGTCCGATCCTTTCTTCCTTTAGAAAATCCTACAATCTAGCCTCCATCTTCCTCAAATATTTTCAAATCCCTCTTTAAATCAGTAGGATCTCTCATCTATTATCCTTATTTGGGACTGAAATCATTTAATTTTGATGCTCCCTCTTGCCGCAAAACCCTCTCCTCACCAAAAGGTCTTTCTCTTCTTCTCTACCTCAAAGCTTATTCTCCCACCTTTTCTTCTATAGAAGTTAGTTTCTTACACCCTTTTTGGCCGAGACTATCTCTCCATTGCTCTCCCAATGGCCTCGAGGTTGAGGCTCCCTCAAAGAAGGAAATCCACCCATGTGCTTGAAGAAGAACAGAGGAAGAAGAAAGGTACTTCGACTCTTATTCCATCTTTCCCTCTAGTTATTCTGAGCTAGGTACCCATCTCTGTAAGAAAAGTTGAGTTAGAAAGAAATATACATTTTAATTTCTTTGAAAGGGAAGGTTTTTCAATTGGAGAAAAGATCAAAAGACAAGGTTGGAGTTTTTACTATATGCTTAAGGAAACAATCTATGATGATCTCACTAGAGAGTTTTATTAAAACTTTATTTATCATGATGGAATTGGTAGATCTTCAGTTAAGGGTGCAAAAATTATTTTAGATCTATATCTGTTGGATGTATGCCTTAGAAGCCAATCTTGACTAACACATTTTATATCTCTAGAACATGATTTTATATTTATTGAGTAGTTATATTACTATTCATATTTATGTGTCTATGAATCATCCAAGAGATTAACAAAATGATGACATATATTCTCAAAGAGTTGAGAATTTGAGGCATGTGTCATTGATGGTGAATTATTAAATTACTCCTTATCATAGGATCATCATGAGGATGGTGATTGATCTGGATAGACCAGTGCATTGATCACTTCCTTCAGATAAACGGATCTCGAGTCTGCAGTGTAGAGACACTGGAGTGAGAGTGCAGGTGGTTGTTAGAGAATAACTAACACTAAGCATGACCAACATGAGAAGTCACATGGATGTTTGCTCACTCATTAGTGACTTTCTCGATGCTGGAGTTGTATGACTGATCTTTTGATCTGAGATGGCTCTACTGCTTGCAGTGAGGCGCTGGAGTTTGACTGATATATCAACATGGGTCTCAATGAGTCCTTATAGTAGATGTTGACGACAGTTGGTCTACTATAGGAGTGGGGTGTGCATCAAGATGGGATCTATCGATCCTAGCAGAAGGGAGTAGTCCTATGGGATTAAAAAGGCTGAGTCCTTAAGTCTATGACCATAGCAGTGTGATTGATGGAAAAAAATTTTATAAAGTCACATATGGACTCGAACTGATTGAATCTATCATATGATCGATGTTGAGATTTGATGATTTATCCATGACCTACTATCTGGTCGGGACTCACGATAGAGGGAATGTATCATGCGTTAACTGCATCTAAAAGTTCATCTTTTATTCTGCTGGATTGTCACTACATACTGCTAAGTGTCACTGGTAGATTGTGAGACTCATGAGGATCATCTTGATGATTAATGATCATTGTGGGCTGAATTAAAATTATTCCAACCCATTGAAAAGAGTTTCAATGATATTATGATAGAGATCATAATATATCTCACTATCAGACAGAATAAAATCTATGGCATCACACACAAAAGAGACTTTTGACTGATCAGATGGTTGAATTACGATTATGAATCGTAACAGAATTTGATTATCAATTTGATTGATAATTGATCCAATATGAATATTGCATTATGTAAATTACTAAAGAGTTAGTGAGTTATTGAAGTATAAATCAGTAATAGGATTGCTAATTGGCTCAGTTTGATTGAGTAATGGGGCTTGCATTAAGTTCAATTTGATTGGATTTAATTTGACTTATTTTGGATTTGATTTGATCAACCCTATAGGATTGTAGGATAACCCCAAAATGATCGAATGATTAGTTCCAATTGAATTAAGATTTGGATTTGACTCAATTTCTAATTAGACTAGAATGTGTGCATTCTTAATTGGATTAGGAATCCTCATTTTCATGGATGCTCAAATCCTAATTAGATTACGATTAAAATTGAGTTTAACTCAAGCACCAAGAAAGAGTCCAATTGGACTAAGACTCCTCCTCCAATTAGGAGACATCCAATCTAAATTAATTGGGCTCCAAATTAGATTTGAATTTTTATCTTTTTGAGTCTAATCTGGTTTTAATATGATTAGGACTCATTAAAATTTAATTGACTTAAAATAGCCACCTAATTGAGTCCCATATAACTTCCTATCCATGCGCCAAAACATCGCATGTTGAACCAGATTTTGTGCACATGCCAACCAGGATTTAATGCCCTCTTTTTCTCCCATTATTTGCATGTAAGAAAGAAACCTAAACCCTTATTTTATCATGTAAAAATCTAGGGAAATCAAATTGGGTGGGCGGCACCAAAAAGGATAGAGTCCAAGGCCTTTTGGATTCTTATCTCCTAATTTTTTTTAGAACTCCCTTTAAGCCTATAAATACCCCATCATATGGAACGGTGAAATAGAGATAAGTACCAGGTTTTGAATGCCCAAAAGAAGGTTATTGTGCATGGAGAAAAATAAGGGAAGAAGGGGGTGACGTATATGGGTAAGGCATGAGGTATGATGTATTTTTTATCCCTTCTTTCTTGCAACAACTAATAGTTAGTTGTTAGGACACCTTATTCTCTCCCTCTTATCCATGTTTGGATATGGTTGTCTCCCCTTCCTTTCGATCAAAAAGTTGGATAAAATTTTTATATCTCTATTATAGAGATTTGGTGCATGAATTTTGAGAAGAAAAGAGAAGAAATGGTTCTTCTCATGATCTCTAGTGTAGAGATCAAAATCCTCCTACATCTTCTTGTTCTCTAAGAGTGTGTTAGGAGAAAAGAAGATTCTCAACCATCAAAATACGATCTCTGCAAGGAAGCTAGTATCTCGGTGGGATCAAAAGGCTTCTAATCAGATCAGAATCTCGTGTGGATACCTGTAGAGGTCGGACGCTTGTGCGGCTACAAGGGACCTTCGAAAGACATCTATGATCATCTGTTCGCATTGAAGATTGATTCATATCCAGGTATGTTTTAAATTTATTTTTTTATTTAATTTTTATATTTGAATCTAATTTCACATATGATGATCTGGTTTATGATTTTAAGATTTGATCTTATGCATGCTTAGATTAAATTAGATTTAATTTAAAAATTTTTAAAATTTTATTGCATACTTGTTTTGTAAAATCATACGTGCATGAAACCATAAAACTCTAACAGTGGCATCAGAGCCACATCATATGCATGAGATTAAGATTTAGATTTGAAATCTGTAGAGAAAAATTTTAGATCTAAAAAATTTTTGATATCATTTTGGTATAAGGTTGTCTTGACATAACTTGCTATGCTGAATGGTTGTCCTAGAATGATGTTAAAATTTTTAATTAGATTAAATTTTTAGATCTAATTTTTTCAACATATATGTGATGTATATTTTATTATTTAGATCTAAAAAAAATTTCGAGATCTGTTATGATTCATATATATGATATATAAAAGTTAGTTTAGGACTAAAATTTGTTTCAATGATCTGAACTTGTTTATGTTTGTGATACATATTTGTATGTATGATCTAAGATTATTTTAAGATCAAAATTTATACTTCGTGTAAGAAATTTAGATCTAAAATTTTTTATTTAAGATTTGAAATTAGTGTTTGTGCATAAGGGATTGGTCATGGATAAATCAAATTAGGTCATGTAATTAGATTACATCAAAAGATTTTTGATTTGATCATATTGGGTCTAAATCGATTTAATAGTTGATCAAATCGAGTCAAGTATTGATTATGGTCAGCTCAATAGAGTCTTAGATCATACAATTATTGTTGATCAATTCGATTAACACTTATATATAGAATCGATTAACCTAAGGATCTAATTCGACTCTGTGGCTCGAGTCTAATTCATCTAAGCTAATCTATTCGGATCAATTATTCAATTGGTGTCTAAGGCAAGTAATTGAAAGGTGATTATTTAATTAGTTCTGTTCGCTTACCTAGTTAATTTATTGGTGTCTAAAGAAAGCAATGGGGGGACCCCCATCAATCTCACTTACTTGGCCAATTTGGTAGATTGAGTCTCAAATATGGTTGCTTGGTGGTTTGATTTAGCCCATACCAATTAAATCAGTCATGTGATGATTGATTAGATGAGACCTAAATTCAAATCTTTCCATAAAATATTAAGTCCAAGGTCTTCCACCATTGTAGATGTGCGGGTGTGCTACCAATGTTGATTGTTCTCGACTGGATACAGTGGTTCAGTTGCATCAAAAATATGCAACAACTCTATTAGCAAAGAGTTACTGTGGGATAAAGATGAGATTGGATCCAATAACTGTTAGGTGAGGGACCCAATGACGACTTTGCATTTGCTTGTGAATGGTAGGTCTGGCTTAACTAAAGAGTGCAGACAATAATTATTAGGTGAGCCTACATGACTTAGAGATCAAGTAGCTGCAATATACTTAGAGAAGTATCTAGACAAAGAGTTGTCATTACATCAGTATTCATTTATGTTATCAATAACTGTTAGGTGAGGTGCGTGGCATCGATGAGACCGCAGCACCCATTAAAAATTTAATTATCGCATCAGAGTATTCGTTTCTCCACCCAGAGAGTGTAAGAGATCTGATAAAATAGTGAGAGTCTCTTTTTTGCATCTAAAAGTCCCTAGAGCAAATTATAAAATAAGTACAAATATTCAATTAGAATCTTTGCTCTCTACTGCTCATTGTGTCAGCTTCCAACCTTCTAGCTTGAATCTTAGATATCAATCAATTCATCGAAACTGATTACATAGACTGGCTCACAAACTTAAGAATTATTCTTAATTTAAAAAAATTAAGCTATGTTCTCTACCAGGTTATTCTGATGTTAATAACTCGTCCGATCCATAGTCTACGAGCTATACTTGATGAGTGGATGGACAATGACAATAAAGATAGGTGCTATACATAAGCACATGTTCATTGCCAACAACATATTGATTCATCTACAAGTGTTGTGAAATGATCAGAGTCGACAGCGCATGTGATGCATGATGGATAGTCAGTCTATGATCATTATTTGATAATGATCAAAAGAATTAAGGAGCTTGAAAGGCTTGACATGATCATGCATAAGAAATTACTTATGAATTTGATCTTACGATCTCTGATTAGTTTATATGAATAGCTTATGATAAACTACTATATAAAAGACCATTATGGCACCTTATCTAAATTGATCAAAATGTTGATAACAAAGAAACCTTGAAAGAGTTTAAATGTAAATATCTGGAGAGCCTAAAGAAATAAAGGCATACCTGGAGTAGGCATGTCAAGATTGCTCAATACTGTCTTTATGTTTTTCTCTTCTCCAAGTTTTTCTATGGACTCTAGTGTAGAGTCGATGGGAAGATAGAGGGCTGAGAAAGTAACCCTTGAATTGGCTATAGGGCAACAGTTGCTACTACGGCTATGGGTATCTATTCTTTACGATCATTGTTTGGATTTAGTTCTTAGAGATGGTCTCTATCATTTGCATGGTGATGCATATGTGAACTTAATTGAGCAAGCAGTGAATGTCATTGGAGTTGATACATCCAGAATTGAGATAAAATTTAAAGTATATGTGGAATTTATGACTAAGTCATATTGGAGAAGAAATAATTAACAAACTAAAAAAATATGAACTTTTGGGCTCATTGATTGTTGAGTCAAATCTAGTTTGTGTATCATCTTTTTAAGAAAAAATGAACAAGCTACTCTTGTGGGACAAGAGGAAAAGGACCATTGAGATACTTATCCCAGTACACATTTGATGTGTGTAGCTCATGTGATATGCAAATCAAAGAGTTATCTCTATTTTGTATATGAGATACAAATCTAAAATTTTTGAAAGATTCAAAGAATTCAGATATAAGTAGAGAAGTAAATCGAAAAATTTTTAAAGGTACTTCGATCGGATTGAGGATGCAATACTAATGAAAAAAAAATTTCGGTTATCTCATAAAATAACATAGTTTCATATTGGACCCCTCATAATAAATCTCAGCTCGATGAGATAAGAAGAGTTAAGAGACTATATGAGATATGATTTGGTCCATGATAAACATCATTGATTTATATTTCTTTAGGGATATGCTTTATTTTTATAAAATTTGGTTCTCTCTAAATCTGTTCCTACCATGCCATATGAGATATGGCATGGTGAGAACTTAATCTTGGTTATTTTGAGATTCAAGGATGTCCAGCCTATGTTTAGCACAGTAGGTGGATATGTTAGAGGATAGGTCCATAAGTTCATCCTAAAAGAGTTTGGGATACTACTTTCTGAAAGGATCACAATGTGATTGTGACCCATTGCTATCTTCTTGAAAAAATTGTTTAACCAAGGTAAAGTAGTAGGAAGAAAGTTAAGCTCAAAGAGAGTGTCTCTGAAGAGCAGCAAGCCTTGGGACCTTAAGAACCTATGAGCTAGTAAACGTATATTCCTCCTCCACCTCGTATATATAATAGCATCTCCTACCCTCTTGAAAAGTACTTGGGTATACTTGATAGAGGATGTAGAGAAAGTAGTTTCTCATAGGAGATGGAGAGCATAGAGATGATCCCAGAACCCACAACGAGGTGATGTACGACATCGACTCCAAGAAAGAGATGTGAAATAGCTTTTCTGAGTAAAGATCTTTTGAAGATTTCTGTATGGAATAGCCTATGAATTTTACTTCTTGTGATAGGTGATCACAAGGACCACAATAATCTTGGAATTGGAATAAGTCATTTTGATGATATGATCAAATTGTTTGATTAGAAAGGAGAAATTATGGGTTTCAAAAGGGTCAGTGGAAGTGTTCAATACTGACATCGATTAAAATATGGTTGAATATAAATTTATCCATGAAAGACATAAAACGAGCATAGAGATAGATGCAATTGGATGCTTTTATTTTCACAGATAAAATATAGAGAGTAGATGCTAAAAGAGTTTAGCATAAAAATCTTAAAGAGAGGTCTGCAACCTCTTTGACTATACTAGTATGCCATATAATATACTTGAATTGATATAGATAATACTGTGAATGTCACAAGTAGATATTAGTTGTATTCGGACTATGAGCGTTGGATTACTGTGAAAACGTCCTTAAGCTCTTAAGAAGAACTAAGGATATACTCTTAATTTGAAGAAGGATCAAAGCTAGGAGTGAGAGGATACACTAATTCAAATTTTATGTCTGATATTGATGGTAGAATATCTACATCATGAGGTGTGTTCCTATGTCGATATCTTAGAAGGATTCTAAATAATCGATCAATGGAAGCTGAGTGCACTGTAGATGTGTAGGATGCATTCTGATTTTAATGTTAGTTGCAGAATTAGTTGTCATATCATTAGATGCTGTGACACTATACTGCAAAGATAAAGGTATCATAGTCCTTGCTAAAGAGCTTAGGTCTCACCAGATATCAAAGCACATAGAGCAGCAGAACATGCGGCTACCTCGAGTAGAAATACATAGATGTACAGAAAGCAAACTCTACATGTGATGTGGTTGACCCACTAGTAAGTCACTTAGCTAGCCTAAGACTAAAACCTGTCTTGTGAAGATAGGGCTTGATACATAGCAAATTGACTTTTGTACAAGTGAGAGATTGTTGGATGTATGCCCTAGAAGTCAATCTTGACTGACACATTTCATATTTCTCGAATATAATTTTATACTTATTGGACAGTTATATTATCATTCATGTTTATGTGTCTATGAATCATCTAAGAAATTAACAAAATGATGACATATTCTCAAAGAGTTGAGAATTTGAGGCATGTGTCATTGATGGTTAATTCTTAAATTGCTACTGGTCATAAGATCATCATGGGGATGGTGATTGATCCAGATAGACCAGTGCATCGATCATTTTTTTTGGACAGACGGTCTCGAGTCTGCAGTATAGAGATACTGAAGTGAGAGTGCAGGTGGTTGTTAGAGAACAACTAGCACTGAGTGTGACCAACACGAGAAGTCACATGGATGTCCGCTCACTCGTTAGTGATTTTTTTGATACTGCAGTTGTACGACTGATCTTTTGATCTGAGATGGCACTACTGCTTGCAGTGAGGCTGCTGGAGTTTGACTGACACATCAATATGGGTCGCAATGAGCTCTTGTAGTGGATGTTGGTGATAGTTGATCCACTATAGGAATGGGGTGTGCATCAAGATGAGATCTATCGATCCTAGCAGAAGAAAGTAGTCCTATGGGATTTAAAAGATTGAGTCCTTAAGTCTATGGTCATAGTAGTATGATTGATGGAAAAGAGTTTTCACAAAGTCACATATGGACTCGAGCTGATTGAATCTATCATATGACCGATGTTGAGGTTTGACGATTTATCTATGACCTGCCATCTGGTCGGAACTCATGATAGAGGAATTGTATCATGCGTTAACTGCACCTAGAGATTCATCTTTTATTCTGCTGGATTGTCACTACATACTGCTAGGTGTCACTGGTAGACTGTGAGACTCATGAGGATCATCTTGATGATCAATGATCTTTAGTGGGCTGAGTTGAAATTGTTCCAACCTATTGAAAAGAGTTTCAATGATATTGTGATAGAGATCATAATATATCTCACTATCAGACAGAATAGAATCTATGGGGTCACACATAAAAGTGACTTTTGACTGATCAGATGGTTGAATTACGATTATCAATAGTAACAAAATTTGATTATCAATTTGATTGATAATTGATCAAATATAAATATTGTATTATGTAACTTACTAAAGAGTTAGTGAGTTATAGAAGGATAAATTAGCAATAGGATTACTAATTGGCTCAATTTGATTGAGCTATAGGGCTTGCATTAAGTCCAATTTGATTGGATTTAATTTGACTCATTTTAGATTTGATTTGATCAACTCTATAGGGTTATAGGATAACCCCAAAAGGATTGGATGATTAGTCCCAGTTGAATTAGAATTTGATCTAATTCTTAATTAGACTAGGATGTATGTATTCCTAATTGGATTAGAAATCCTCATTTTCATGGGTGCACCCAATCCTAATTGGATTAGGATTAAAATTGAGTTTGACTCAAGCACCAAGAAAGAGTCCAATTGGACTAGGACTTCTCCAATTAGGAGACATCCAATCTAAATTAATTGGGCTCCAAATAAGATTTAAATTTCTATCTTTTTGAGTCTAATTTGGTCCTAATATGGATTAGGACTCATTGAAATTTAATTGACTTAAAACAGTCACCTAATTGAGTCCCATATAACTTCCTATCCATGTGCCAAAACATCCCATGTTGAACCAAATTTTGTGCACACGTCAACTAGGATTTAATGCCCTCTTTTTCTCCCATTATTTATGTGTAAGAAAGAAGCCTAAATCCCTATTTTACCGCATAAAAATTTGGGGAATTCGGATTGGGTGGGCGGCACCAAAAAGGATAGAGTCCAAGGCCATTTGGACTTTTATCTCCTAATTGTTTTAGAACTCCCTTTAAGCCTATCAATACCCATCATATGGAATGGTGAAATAGAGATAAGTACCAGGTTTTGAATGCCCAAAAGAAGGCTGTTGTGTGTGGAGAAAAATAAGGGAAGAAGGGGGCGGCGTCCATGGTTAAGGCATGAGGTATGATGTATTTTGATCCCTTCCTTCTTGCAACAACTAATAGTTAGTTGTTAGGACACCTTATTCTCTCCCTCTTGTCCAAGTTTGGACATGGTTGTCTTCTCTTCTCTTTGTCCAAAAAGTTGGATAAAATTCTTACATCTCTATTGTAGAGATTTGGTGCATGAATTTTAGGAAGAAAAAAGAAGAAAAGATTCTTCTCATGATCACTAGTGTAGAGATCAAGATCCTCCTACATCTTCTTGTTCTCTAAGAGTGTCTTAGGAGAAAAGAAGATTCTCAACTATCAAAATGTGATCTCTGTAAGGGAGCTAGCATCTCGGTGAGATCAAAAGACTTTTGATCTGATCAGAGTCGTGTGGATACCCATAGAGGTTGGACGCTTGTGCGGCTATAAGAGACCTTCGAAGGACATCCATGATCATCTGTTTGCGTTGAAGATTGATTCATGTCTAGGTATGTTTTAAATTTATTTTTTTAATTTAATTTTTATATCTGAATCTTATCTCACATATGATGATCTTATTTATGATTTTAAGATTTGATCTTATGCATGCTTAGATTAAATTGGATTTAATCTAAAATTTTTTAAAATTTTACTGTATATTTGTTTCATAAAATCATACGTGCATGAAACCATAAAACTCCAACAGTAATGTCAGAGCCACATCATATGTATGAGATTAAGATTTAGATTTGAAATTTGTAAAGAAAAATTTCAGATCTGAAAGTTTTTGATGTCGTTTTGGCATAAGATTGTCCTGGCATAACTTGTTATGCTGAATGGTTGTCCTAGAATGATGTTAAAATTTTTAATTAGATTAAATTTTTAGATCTAATTTTTTCAGCATATATGTGATGTATATTTTGTTATTTAGATCTGTAAAGAGTTTTGAGATCTGTTATGATTCATATATATGATATATGAAAGTTTGTTTAGGGCTGAAATTTGTTTCAATGATCTGAACTTATTTACGTATGTGATGCATATTTGTATGTATGATCTAAAATTATTTTGAGATCTAAATTTATACTTCATATAAATAATTTAGATCTAAAAATTTTGATTTAAGATATGAAATTAGTGTTTGTGCATGAGGGATTGGTCATGGGTAGATCAAATTAGGTCATGTAATTAGATTACATCAAAAAAAATTTAATTTAATCATATTGGGTCTAAATTGATTTAGCAGTTGATCGAATCGGATCAAGTGTTGATTATGGTAAGGTCAATAGAGTTTTAGATCATACAATTATTGTTGATTAAATCGATTAACACCTATATGTAGAATCGATTAACCTAAGGATCTAATTCGGCTCTGTGGCTTGAGTCTAATTCACCTATGCTAGCCTATTCAGATCAATTGTCTAATTGATGTCTAAGGCAAGTAATTAAAAGGTGATTATTTAATTAATTTCATTCACTTACTTGATCAATTTATTAGTGTCTAAGGAAAGTAAAAGGGAGGACCTTCACCAATCTCCACTTATCTGGCCAATTTAGTAGATTGAGTCTCAAATATGGTTGCTTAGTGGTTTGATTTAGTCCATACCAATTAAATCAGTCATGTGATGATTGATTAGATGAGATATAAATCTAAATCTCTCCACAAAATATTAAGTCCAAGATCTTCCACCATTGTAGATGTGCGGGCATGCTACCGACGTTGATTGTTCTCGGCTAGTCACAGTGGTTCAGTTGCATCGAAAATACGCAACCACTCTATTAGCAAAGAGTTACTGCGGGATAAATATGGAGTTGGGTCCAATAACTGCTAGGTGAGGGACCCAATGATGACTTTGCACCTGCTTGTGAACGGTGGATTTGGCTTAACTAAGGAGTGCGGACAATAACTGTTAGGTGAGCCCATATGACTTAGAGATCAAGTGACTGCAACATGCTTAGAAAAGTATCTGAGCAAAGAGTTATCTATGCATCAGTGTTCATTCGTATTACCAATAACTGTTAGATGAGGTGTATGACATTGGTGGGATCGTAGCACCCATTAGAAATCTAATTATCGCATCAGAATTTTTGTTTCTCCATCCAGAGAGTGTGAAAGATCTAATAAAATAGTGGATCTTTTTTTTACATCTAAAAATCTCTAAAATAAATTATAAAATAAGTATAAATATTTAATTAGAATCTTTACTCTTTGCTGTTCATTGTGTCAACTTCCAACCCTCTAGCTTGAATCCTAGATATTAATCGATTCACCGTAACTGATTACATAAACTGGCTCACAAACTTAAGAATTATTTTTAATTTTAAAAAATTAAGCTATGTTCTCAACCAAGTTATTCTGATGTTAACAACTCGTCTCATTCATAGTTAACGAGCTATACTTGATGAGTGGATGGACAATGACAATAAAGATAGATGCTATGCAGGAGCACATATTCACTACCAACGATGCATTGATTTATCTACAAGTATTGCGAGATGATCAGAGTCGACAGTGCATGTGATGCATGATGGACAGTCAATCTATGATTGTTATTTGATAATGATCAAAGAAATTAAGGAGCTTGAAAGGCTTGATATGATCATGCACAAAAAATTGCTTATGGATTTAATCCTGTAATCTCTGATTAGTTTATATGAATAGCTTATGCTAAATGATCATATAAATGGCCATTATGGCACCTTATCTAAATTGATCAAAGTATTGATAACAAAAGAACTTTGAAAGAGTTCAAAGGTAAATACCTGAAGAGCCTAAAGAAACAAAGACACACCTAGAGTAGGCATGTCAAGATTGCTCAATGCTGTCTTTATGATTTTCTCTTCTTCCAGTTGAGCTATGGACTCTAGTGTAGAGTCGATGGGAAGATAGAGAGCTAAGAAAGTAACCCTTGAATTGGCTATAGGACAACAGTTGCTGCTGTGGCTTTGGGTATCTATCCTTTGCGATCATCGTTTGGATTTAATTTTTAGAGACGGTCTCTATCATTTGCATGGTGATGCATATGTGAACTTAATTGAGCAAACAGTGAATATCATTGGATCTGATACATTTAGAATTGAGATAAAATTTAAAGTATATGTAGAATCTATGGCTAAGTCATGTTAGAGAAGAAATGATTAACAAACTGAAGAAATATGGGCTTTTGGGCTCATTGATTGTTGAGTCAAATCTAGTTTGTGTATGATTTCTTTGAGAAAATATGATCAAGCAACTCTTGTGAGATAAGAGAAAAAAGACCATTGAGATACTTATTTCTGTACACATTTGATGTGTGTAGCTTATGCGATGTGCAAATCAAGGAGTTGTCTCTACTTTGTATATGAGATACAAATATGAAATTTTTGAAAGGTTCAAAAAATTCAGATATAAGTAGAGAAGTAAATCAAAAAATTTTTAAAGATACTTCGATCGGATCGAGGATGTAATACCAATAAAAAATTTTTTGGTTATCTCATAAAATGGTATAATTTCATATTGAACCCCTCTTAGTAAATCTCTACTCGGTGAGATAAGAAGAGTCAAGAAACTATATGAGATATAGTTTGGTCCATAATGAATATCATTGATTTATATTTCTTTAGGGATATATTTTATTTTTATGAAATTAGGTTCTCTCTAAATCTGTTCCTACCACACCATATGAGATATGATATAGTGAGAACTGAATCTTGGTTATTCTAAGATTCAAAGATGTCCAGCCTGTATTTAGCACAGTAGGTGGATATGTTAGAGGATAGGTCTATAATGCTCATCCTAAAAGAATTTGGGATACTACTTTCTGAAAGGATCACAATGTGATTGTGATCCATTGCTATCTTCTTGGAAAAATTGTTTAACTAAGGTAAAGCAATGGGAGAAAAGTTAAGCTGAAAGAGAGTATCTCTGAAGAACAGTGAGCCTTGAGACCTTAAGAACCTATGAGCCAGTAGACGTATATTCCTCCTCCACCTCGTATACATAGTAGCATCTCCTATCCTCTCGAAAGGTATTTGGGCATGCTTGACAGAGGATGTAGAGAAAGTAGTTTCTCATGGGAGATGGGGAGCATAGAGATGATCCCAGAACCCACAACGAGGTGATGTACGACATCGACTCCAAGAAAAAGATGTGAAATAGCTTTCCTGAGTAGAGATCTTCTGAAGATTTTTGTATGGAATAGCCTATAGATTTTACTTATTGTGATAGGTGATCATGAGGACCACAATAATCTTAGAATTAGAATAAGTCATTTTGATGATATGATCAAATTATTTAATCAGAAAGGAAGAATTATGGATTTCAAAAGGGTCAGTGGGAGTATCCAATACTGACATTGGTTAAAATATGATTGAATATAAATTTTTCTATGAAAGACATAAAGTGAGCATCCCAAAGATCTATAGAGATGGATGCAATTGAATGCTTGTATTTTCATAGATAAAGTACAGAGAGTAGATGCTGAAAGGGTTCAGCATAGAAATCTTGAAAAGGGGTCTGCAACCTTTTTGGGCATACTAGTTTATCATATAATGTACTTGAACTGATATAGATAATATGTGAATGTCACAAGTAGATATTACTTGTATCTAGGCTATGAGCGCTGGGTTGTTGTGAAAATGTCTTTAAGCTCTTAAGAAGAACTAAGGATATTCTCTTAATTTAGAGAAAGATCAAAGCTAGAAGTGGGAGGATACATCAATTCAAATTTTATGTCCGATATTGATGGTAAAATATCTACATCATGAGGTGTGTTCCTATGTCAATATCTTAGAAGGATTCTAAATAATCGATCAATGGAAGCTGAGTGCATTGTAGATGTGTAGGATGTATTCTGATTTTAATGTTAGTTGCAGAATTAGTTGTCATATCATTAGATGCTGTGACACTATACTGCAAAGATAAAGGTATCATAGTTCTTGCTAAAGAGCTTAGGTCTCACCAGATATCAAAGCACATAGAGCAGCAGAACATGCGGCTACCTCGAGTAGAAATACATAGATGTGCAGAAAGCAAACTCTACATGTGATGAGGTTGACCCACTAGTAAGTCACTTAGCTAGCCTAAGACTAAAATCTGTCTTGTGAAGATGAAGCTTGGTACATGGCAGATTGACTTTAGTGCAAGTGAAAGATAGTTGGATGTATGTCCTACAAGCAAATCTTGGCTGACATATTTCATATCTCTAGGATATAATTTTATATTTATTGGACAGTTATATTATGATTCATATTTATGTGTCCATGAATCATCCAAGGAATTAATAAAATGATAACATATATTCTCAAAGAGTTAAGAATTTGAGGCATGTGTCATTGATGGTTAATTCTTAAATTACTCTTAGTCATAAGATGATCAAGGGGATGATGATTGATCCGGATAGACCAATGCATGAATCGCTTCCTTCGGACAGATAGATCTCGAGTCTGCAGTGTAAAGACACTGGAGCGAGAGTACAGGTGGTTGTTAGAGAACAACTAGCACTGAGCGTGATCAGTACGAGAAGTCACATGGATGTCTGCTCACTCGTTAGTGACTTTCTTGATGTTGCAGTTGTATGACTGATCTTTTAACCTGAGATGGCATTATTGCCCGCAATGAGACTGCTGGAGTTTGACGACACATTAACATGAATCTCAACGAGCCTTTGTAGTGGATGTTGGTGACAGTTGGTCCACTGTAGGAGTGGGATGTGCATCAAGACGGGATCTATCAACCCTAGCAAAAGGGAGTAGTCCTATAAGATTTAAAAAATTGAGTCCTTAAGTCTATGGCTATAGCAGTGTAATTGATAAATTTTTTTTTTTATAAAATCACATATGGACTAGAGCTGATTGAATCTATCATATGATCGATGTTGAGGGTTGACGATTTATTCATGATCTGCCATCTGGTCGGGACTCACGATATAGAGACTGTATCATGCATTAACTACATCTCGAGATTTATCTTTTATTTTGCTGGATTGCCACTACATACTGCTAGGTGTCACTGGTGGATTGTGAGATTCATGAGGATCATCTTGATGATCAATGATCTTTGATGGGCTGAGTTGGAATTATTCTAACCCATTGGAAAGAGTTTCAATGATATTGTGATAAAGATCACAATATATCTCATTACCAGACAGAATCGAACCTATAGGGTCATACACAAAAAAAACTTTTGATTGATTAGATGGTTGAATTATGGTTATGAATCGTAACAGAATTTGATTATCAATTTGATTGATAATTGATCCAATACAAATGTTGTATTATGTAACTTACTAAAGAGTTAGTGAGTTATAGGAGGATAAATTAATAATAGGATTACTAATTGGCTCAATTTGATTGAGCAATGGAGCATACATTAACTCTAATTTGATTGAATTTAATTTGACTCATTTTAGATTTGATTTGATCAATCCTATAGGGTTATAGGATAATCCCAAAAAGATTGGATGACTAGTCTCAGTTGAATTAAAATTTGGATTTGATCCTATTCTTAATTAGACTAGAATGTATGCATTTCTAATTGGATTAGAAATCCTCATTTTCATAGGTACACCAAATTCTAACTAGATTAAGATTAAAATTGAGTTTGACTCCAGCACCAAGATAGAGTTCAATTGGACTAAGACTCCTCCAATTAGGAGACATCCAATCTAAATTAATTGGGCTCCAAATCAGATTTGAATTTTTATCTTTTTGAGTCTAATCTAGTCCTAATATGATTAGGACTCATTTGAATTTAATGGACTTAAAACAGCCACCTAATTAAGTCCCACATAACTTCCTATCCATGTGCCAAAACATCTCACGTTGAACCAGATTTTGTGCACACGGCAACCAAAATTTAATGCCCTCTTTTTCTCCCATTATTTGTGTGTAAGAGAGAAGTATAAACCCCTATTTTATCATGTAAAAATCTGGGAAAATCAAATTGGGTGAGCGGCACCAAAAAGGATAGATTCCAAGGCCTTTTGGACTCTTATCTCCTAATTGTTTTAGAACTCCCTTTAAGCCTATTAATACCCCATCATATGGAACAGTGAAATAGAGATAAGTACCAGGTTTTGAATGCCCAAAAGAAGGCTATTGTGCATGGAGAAAAATAAGGGAAGAAAGGGGCGGCGTCCATGGGTATGGCGTGAGGTATGATGTATTTTTGATCCCTTCTTTCTTGCAACAACTAATAGTTAGTTGTTAGGACACCTTATTCTTTCCCTCTTGTCCATATTTGGATATGGTTGTCTCTCCTTCTCTTTGTCCAAAAAGTTGAACAAAATTCTTACATCTCTATTGTAGAGATTTGGTGCATGAATTTTAGGAAGAAAAGAGAAGAAAGAATTCTTCTCATGATCTCTAGTGTAGAGATCAAGATCCTCCTACATCTTCTTGTTCTCTAAGAGTGTCTTAGGAGAAAAAAAATTTTTCAACCATCAAGATGCGATCTCTGTAAGGGAGCTAGCATCCCGGTAAGATCAAAAGGCTTCTGATCAGATCAGAGTCTTGTGTGGATATCCATAGAGGTCGGACGCTTGTGCAGCTACAAGAGATCTTCGAAGGACATCCATGATCATTTGTTCGAATTGAAGATTGATTCATATCCAGATATATTTTAAATTTATTTTTTTCTATTTGATTTCTGTATCTGAATCTTATCTCATATATGATGATCTTGTTTATGGTTTTAAGATTTGATCTTATGCATGCTTAGATTAAATTAGATTTAATCTGAAAATTTTTAAAATTCTACTGCGTACTTATTTTATAAAATCATGCATGCATGAAATTATAAAACTCTAACAGTATCATCGTGGAGAAATTCTACATTTTTCTTGTGAAGGATCTTGTGAAGAAGAACTTCCCAACAAAGAAGATGGCTTTAAATCTATTTTGGGAATGGAAGATGTCAGGGGAATTAGTAAAATAGAAGCTAAAGATTTAATTGTTGAAATCAGACTCCTCTTGAAAGATTTCTAGGTGATTCGCATACAAATTTTCATCACATGAAAGGAAGCAGCAGAGGATAAATATTAAAACAATTTTAATATTAAAACCATGCCTTGATCTAATCAAGAAATCACCTAAGGACCAATTAACATGCCATGAAATAAAATTTTGAATCTAAAAATAAGAGAGGGAAGGAATAGAAATTAGTTACCTTAACCACTATCCTTCTCCTTCTTTGGATCGGATCCTGTGGATGTTCAAGATTTCTAACGTAGCCGCACAAGCGCCCGACCTAAAATCTTACGTAGCCGCGCAAGCGCCCGATCTCTATTGACATCCACATGGAGATGATTTGATCGGAGCACCAAGGCCATCGAAGTGCTAGCACCTTGTAGGCCTCACTCTTTTGCTTAGATCTGGATCTTCTTCTTCTAGATATCAAAGAACAGGACTGCAATGCTATGTCATTATGTTGATCTGATGGGATCTGAATGGGACCATCAAGAAGAGAAGAAAATCTCCTTTTCTTCTCTTCCTCTCTCTCTGATTTTTCTCTCTCAGATTTTATCTAGAGTGAGAAAGGGCATTGGATGTCGAAGAAAGGAGGGAGAGGTGGCATTGAAACAGGGAGAAGGCTCTAGAAAATTGGATTATCTCCTTGCAAACCCTAAAAGGCTACCCCATTTATAGATCCTTGATTTGAATTCAAAACTTAGACCAATCGGTATAAAATGTCTGGTCATCATCTCATGATGACACCTTTCCTCAAATCAAAATTTTTTTTCAAGAAAAATCAATCTCTAAAGGAACGTGATCTTTTCCAAATAGGAAGATAAAGTGGGTGCCAAAACTTGGCAGCCATTTGTCCTCATCCAAGCAAGAGAGAGAGGAGGCGCATGCCCTCTCTCCCTTTTCCTCATGCTGAAATCAAATTGGGGCATGTGGCTCTCTCATTCCTCCACATGGATTCTAGTGGTGAGCACATCTGGAACATGCCAAGGTGTGTGCCCTTCTCGATCTCATCCAGAGGTGGCATGCACCCCTTCCATAAAATCTACACCAAGTCATGGGAGAAAAATAGGAAGGCTTGCTCCTCCAAATGGGATTGATCCAATCCTCTTGGGTGCCCAAATAAGGAGAGAGAAGCTCAGATAAAAGTGGGCTAAGGCATCTAATTCAATTAGGTTCAATTTTGGGTTCAATCCAAATCCAATTCGAACCCAATTCGAATCTAATTCGAAAAGACTGTCAATCCTAATTTAATCAAGATTGTAATCCAAGTCCTACTTGGATAATTAAACCTAATTAGCTATAAATTAAATCAAATCCAATTAAATCAAATATGATTTAAATTAATTAGGACTTGATCTATAATTTAATCAGGCTCAATTATATTGCAACACTTACAATTAAGTCCCTTATGCTAACAATTAGCAATTTTCAAATTTGTAACTTTTATAAATTGATCCAAACCATTAATATAATTGATAATTTGATCATAATCCAAGCTATTGATCAGGATGACATCTTTTTGTGTAGAATTCTTCAGATTCTACTCTATCTGGTAGTAAGATATACCGTGATCTCTATCACAGTATCATCGAAACTCTTTTCGATGGGTTGGAATAATTTCAGCTCACCCCAATAAGGATCGTTGATCCGAAAATGATCCTAAAAAATTTTCACAATCTAACAGTGATGTCTGGCAATCCAGCAGAACAGAAAGATAAATCTCTAGGTATGTTATTGTGTGATCAAATTCTTATATTGAGAGTTTCGATAGGATGCAGATCATGGAACCTCATTAAAGCCTAAGCATCCGTCATATACCAGACTTAATTAGCTCGAGTCCAATCATGCATCTCATGAAAACTCCTTTCCATAATCATGCTGCTGTGGTCACAGACTTATGTACTCAGCCTCTTAGATCACATAGGACTACTCCTCAATGACTCAAGCCGATAGATCCCCTATAAATGTACTTCTACTCCTATAGCAAATCTACTATAGCCAATATCTACTATAAGGACCCACATAGCTAGAGACTATGTTTATGTATAGTCAAACTACAACAACCCCACTGTGAGCAGTCGAGGCACCACAGATTAAAGAATCACTTACACAACTATAGCATCGAAAAGTCACTGACGAGTGAGTAGGCATCTATATGACTTTTCATTCTTGATCACGCTTAATACCGTTGTTCTATAACAACTACCTGCACTCTCGCTCCAGTGTCTCCATACTGTAAACTCAAGATCCATCTATCCAAAGAGAAGCGATCCATGCGCCAGCCTAGTCGGATCAATCATCATCTCTGTGATGATCATCGACTAGAAGTTGTTTAAAAATTAATCTATAATGATATATGTTTTAAATTTTTAACTTTTAAAGATATGTGTCATTGACGATAAAATCTTTGGACGATTCTAGAACACATCACTTTAGAATGAAAATAATTATCTATAAATTTAATTTGAATAAATCAAGTATAAACTTATGTTCTGAAAATTATAATATGTCAGCCAACAATCGACTTTTCAGATCACACATCTGAGAATTTCTCACTTGACCTAAAGCTCATCTACCACAAACCGAAGTCCCATTTTCTCAAGATGGACTTCAATCTTTAGCATGCAAAATGGTTTAGTCAGTGGATCCATCATATTTTCATGGGGTCTACTCTCTTTATCTTGACATCTTTCATGTTGAGGTAGTCGCATATTATTAAAAAGTAAATTTTTCCATGTGCTGGGTATTCTGGTATGACCAAGGCTTTATTAGCTAAGGGCTATAGTGCCAATATTATCACTATGATGATATCTCATGATATCAATTGCAACAAAGATATTTGGATCAGAACATCTTACCTAGTATCTTTGGAAATAGTGACTAACTTAACTTCAATAATTGATTATTTAAAACTCTTCCAATCATCAATTCTCATATTGCACACATCCTAATGTAGACTCTCTACCATCAGTATCAGACATAAAATCTGAGCATGTATACCCATAAACTCCGTAACTTAAAATTTTTCTCTAAAAATCAAGAATAAATCCTTAGTGCTTCTCAAGTACTTAAAGATATTTTTTACAGCTATCTAGTATCATACACTTGGATCTGACTAATATCTGCTTGTGACCCTAACAGCATGATTATATCAAGTCGAGTACATAGCATGGCATTCATGAGGCTTCCTATAGTCAAAGCATAAGGGATCTAGCTCATGAGATAAATCTTCTCAGATGTGTTTAGACCCATCTTTTTGGAGAGATACATGACTTGCCTAAGGGGTAGATATTTTCTTTTCGAGTTTCTATGCTGAACCTCTTCAGCACCTCCTTTATGCACTTTTTTGTGAAAGACCTAGCATCCTATCAGATCTATCTCCACAGATCTTCAATCCAAGATGCTTACTTTTGGTCTTTCTTAGAGGATCTTCTTGACAACCAACTTTTTGACCAAAATCAATCATGTGATGATTGAGTTTTTCTTTATATATAAATGATTAAATAATGAATAAAAATTATTTTGATATTTTTATCACAAAGTTACATCTTCATAGAACTCTTTTGTTGTGATAAAATCTTTAGAATTATGTTAATGTACGATAAAGAGAGGATTTATCATATAATTCTTAAACATGTTCGTGATCAAATGATACATTATTACAGGATGATGACGTTCATCGAGTGAAGGTCATTGTGTGCCATATGAGTTGATTATCCTCTTAATCAAGGAGTGTGGTGACATTGGTATGACATATAGATGAGATGTACGAGTATATCATCACTGAACAAGTGACTTACCTGCTGAGCATTCTACTGTCAAGAGCTACTCGCGAAGCATATAGGTATAAGTATCTTTCAGATTTGAGATCCTCATAGTTACTTGAAAGCAACTCACTATGCTTTGATATCAGACTATTTGAATTTCTAATGTGGTGATGGAAGGCTACTGGGTATAGTCAAGTATTTGCAAAGTCTGTGTGTGGATCAAGATAGAATTGATCCCTTCGAATTATTGAGATTGATATATCACTGTATTTCAATTTAGTAAAACCTTAGCCAGGATAATTCATGAGATGGATATGAAAGATTGAAATACAATGTGGATGAAGCAATCTTGGTTGATAATTATCCTGAGACCATCTTAGAGCATTCAGGATCAAAAGGATGAATTATGCAGTAACTATATGTATGGATTCTAAAATATTCTTTTGTGATAATTTGACCTATCTGGATATCAAAAATCATTGCTAGATGGTATCTTGATTAGTGCAGGAATCGGTTTCTGTGCTATCAGCTTAGTATTTGAACCTATGGAGTCACGCACACAAGTCGACACCGTAGAAAAGTATTGGCCTATATTTATCAATCTAATTTTGAAGTACTTGACTTGATTGAACATATAAACTAACTTGATTAAGAATTAAGTTATGGATCAAATAGGATTGAAGAGTTGACTATAATTAGCTAGCACTACACATGAGGTTCAAGTTCGATCCTGAAAGATGAACAGTTTCAGATCTATAATCCATGAAGCATATGAGAGATTGAATTTAAATGCTAATTAATTTTAGATTAGATCTGAATTAATTAGACTTAATTGGATCCAAAATTTTAAGTTAGACTTGATACAAGAGTTCTAAAGAATTTGAGATTGATAGTCTTTCGAAATTATTTTGAATCAGCTTCAAATTAAATTCGAATGGGATCCATTTTGGATTAGATATTAGGAATCACACTTGCACTGAGATTTTCCTCTCCCTTGGGCCTACCAGCATCTGGTATGGTGCTAGTTGTGGGCGTCCCATATGGACGTGGGAATGGGTGTATTGTGGGTGCCTTATGTGGTTCTAATTCTATCTCATATAAGAGTCTTTCTTTCATGAGTATTAGACTATTTCAAAGCATATTTAAATTAGGAGTTCTATATGTTAGATATATGTCCTAGAAATCAATGTGACTGACACATTGTAATAAATCTGAGACATAATTTTATATTTTATATATTAATTTGATAAATAAAAGGATAAGTTTATTTTTCATTCAAGTGTGAGGTATCCTTGAATCATCCATGGAATTAACTTTCGATACATATTCTCAAAGTATTGAGAATTAGAGATATATATTTAATTTCTAAATGGTCTCGATTATAGAATTATCATGAGGACGATGATCGATCCAGATAAATCGATGCACAAATCACTTTCTTTGAAACAGATGAGTTTCTGATCTATAGTGTAGAGATACTGGGTGATGAGTATGGATAGTTGTTAGAGAACAACTAGTACTGAGTGTGATCATATGAGAGATCACTTAGATTTCTATTCTATCATCAGTGATTGTCTTGATACTGTAGTTGTGCGAATAATTTTTTGATCTAAGATGGTACTACTACTCGCAGTGAGATTGTTAGAGTTTGATTGACACATAAATATGAATCTCAATGAGCCCTTATAGTGGATGTTGGCGACAGTTGATCCACTATAGGAGTAGGGTATGCATCAAGATGAGATCTATCGACCTTGATAGAGAGGAGAAGTCCTATGAGATTTGAGAGGCTAAGTCCGAGAATCTGTGGCCACAGTAATATGATTGATGAAAAAGAGTTTCTCTAGAAATCATAATTGGACTTGAGCTGATCGAATCTATCATATGACTAATGTTGAAGTTTGATGATTTATTCATAACCTGCCATCTAGTCGAAACTCATGATAGAGGGACTGAATCACACATTAACTATACCTTGAGGTTCGTCTTCGATTTTACCAGGTTGCCACTGTATATTGCTAGGTGTCATTGGTAGATTATGAGAGCTCACTAGGGTTGTTCTGGATCGACAATCCTTGATGAGTTAGAGTGAAATTATTTCGATCCATTGAAAAGAGTTTCAATGACACTTTGATAAAGATCACTGTATGTCTCGCTACCAAATAAAATTGAACCTATTGGGTCACATAACAAAGAGATTAGGCTTGGAATTAGCAATTAGACTTATGAAGTATCAATTGGGTTTAGAAAAATTTGATTGCATTCAAGGTAACCTTGCTAGCACGTGGTTGGATCTAATTTTCTCTTTTCATTTTGATTTCTTATTTGATAAGATAATTCAAACTTAATTAATTACTAATAATCTAAATGAATTAGATTCATTGGACTCTAATTATTGGGTGTCTAAGATTTTGGATCAATTGAATTAAGGGTGCAAGTCCCTAATTAATTTTCTTGATAGTTATTCTTGGGTGCCACCTTGATTTGATCAAGCTGAGCATGTCCCATGATTAGAGGGCTTATGGATCCCATATGGGGCATCCCTTGGGTGCACCTTGGGATGTATTTATGTGTATACAAGAGCTCTAAGAGTTGGTGCCTAATAGGATTCCTAATGGAAGTCGAATAACTTAAGTGATTAAAAAATCTAATGCAAGTAGGACTTGTATTATAAGATTGAATAGGACTCAATCCTTTTACCTATTTAAAGAGATCTCTCCTAAGATCCCTAGAGCATCCTGACTAGCAAGCCCCATGCCACAAAGAGAAGCCCCACGCCCTCTCTTTCTCTCCCTTTCTCTCCTCCCTTGGACATCCACACGTCCTTGCTCTTTAGGCATCCTACTTCTTCTCCACGCCCAAGGATGTTGGGCATCCACTTGGTGCTGGTTCATGGTGTATGGTAGCAGCACAAGCAAGGGTAGAAAGGTAAGAGAAGAGGAGAAGAAGAAGATCAAGGAAAGAGATTAAGAGTTTATCGCGATCCTGACTTCGTTCAGATTCGACAGGCTAAATTTTTTCAAAGAAAAAAATTCAACTTGAAGAGGGTTGTTCCAGACTGATCCTGAGTGGATACTCGTAGCGATCGAATACTTGTGTGGCTAAGAGAGAGCTTCTTTTCTTCTAGATCCAGATTTGAAGAAAAGAATTACGAAATAGGTATATGATTTGATCACAAGTTAAATTTCAGTATATGTACAATTTCAACATATGAAGTAGATCTTTGTAGTTTATATTTTATGCATGCATCATATGGATTAAAATATATTTTAATCTTCTCTTTCATTATAATATTTAAAAAATAAAATTTTGAAGCACCCATGCATGCTCCAACACATGAATTCCAACAGTGGTATCAGAGCCATAGGTTTTATATGCATGAAATTGATATACATATTTTAAAAAGAGTTTCAATATTTGATTTTTTCTTGATATATGAGATATATAGATAAATTTTTGAATCAAAAATTTTATTTTAGATTTGATTTTAGAATATATAATTGATATATTAAAGCATGCAAAGATCTAAATTTTGATCTAGGATGATTTCTAGTTCATGTTTGTATGATATGTGGATGCATGCATAAATCTGAAATTTTATATGATTTGATTTATGATTCATATATGAGGTATGTAATTATATGTTTAGATCATAAAATTACTTTCAATATGATCCATGATTAGTATATGAGATATATGATATCATATTGTTGATTTGAATTTTATTTAGATTTAAATTTTATGTGCATATATGAGATATATGTTTGTATGTTAAATCTAAAAATTATTTTCAAGATTTAAAACTTACCTTACATGTAAAGAATTTATATCTAAAATTTGATTTTAGAATTTAAAATTTATATTTGTGCATGAAGATTTTGGTTATGAAAAAATCAAAAATTAGGTCATGTAATAGGGTTGTGTTTAGGATTTTTTATTTGAATCATATTAGTTTAATTTGATTAAGTAATTAATTAAATCAAGTCAAGTATTGATTAAAATTAAATCAATTAAGTTAAATGATCATATAATTATTATTGATCAAATCATTTGAATCCCATATGTAGATTCAATTAACTTAAGGATCTAATTTGGCTTATTGGTTTGAGCTCGATTCGCTTGAGTTAACCTATTTGGATCAATTGACCTATTGGTGTCTAAAGCAAGTAATTAAGATATGCTTATTTAATTAGTTCTGTTGGCTTATTTGGCTAAATTATTGATGTCTAAGGAAAGCAACGGGGGGACCCCCATCGATCTCAACTTATCTGGCCAATTTGAAAGATTGAATCTTCAATTGGATTGCTTGATATTTTTGGTTTAGCCCATGCCAATTAGATTGATCATATGATGACTGATTAGATGAGACCTAAACCTAAACCTCTCCATAAATATTAAATCCATAGATCTTCCATCATTGTAGATGTACGGACGTGCTACTGGTATTGATTGTTCTCGGTTAGTTACAGTAGTTTAGTTGCATCGAAAATATGCAAGCACTCTATTAGCAAAGAGTTGCTCTAGGATAAGGATGGGATTGGGCCTAATAACTGTTAGGTGAGGGACCCAATAATGATTTTGTACCTGCTTGTGAACGATGGATCAGGTTTAACTAAGGAGTGTGGTCAATAACTGTTAGGTGAGCCCACTTGACTTAGAGATCAAGTTACTACAACATATTTAGAAAAGCATCTGGATAAAGAGTTGCCTACGCATCGGTGTGCATCTTACCAATAATTGTTAGGTGAGGTGTATGGCATCGATGAGACCGTAGCATCCACTAGGAATCTTTTATCGCGTTAGGATTTTCATTTTTCATCCGAAGAGTGGAGGGATCCAAATCTCAACTTATCTGGCCAATTTGAAAGATTGAATCTTCAATTGGATTGCTTGATATTTTTGGTTTAGCCCATGCCAATTAGATTGATCATATGATGACTGATTAGATGAGACCTAAACCTAAACCTCTCCATAAATATTAAATCCATAGATCTTCCATCATTGTAGATGTACGGACGTGCTACTGGTATTGATTGTTCTCGGTTAGTTACAGTAGTTTAGTTGCATCGAAAATATGCAAGCACTCTATTAGCAAAGAGTTGCTCTAGGATAAGGATGGGATTGGGCCTAATAACTGTTAGGTGAGGGACCCAATAACGATTTTGTACCTGCTTGTGAACGATGGATCAGGTTTAACTAAGGAGTGTGGTCAATAACTGTTAGGTGAGCCCACTTGACTTAGAGATCAAGTTACTACAACATATTTAGAAAAGCATCTGGATAAAGAGTTGCCTACGCATCGGTGTGCATCTTACCAATAATTGTTAGGTGAGGTGTATGGCATCGATGAGACTGTAGCATCCACTAGGAATCTTTTATCGCGTTAGGATTTTCATTTTTCATCCGAAGAGTGGAGGGATCCAAAAAATTAATGAGAATCATTATTTGCATCTTAAAGTTTCTCGAAGCAAATATAATATTTAAGTACAAAAATCTAACTTAAATTTTTACTCTCATAGTTAAATAATATCAGCCTCAAATTTTTTAACCCACATCCTTGAAATCAATCGTTTGACCAGAACTAATTACAAAGACTGGCTCAGAAATCTCAGAATTATCCTGATCTTAAAAAAATTAGGTCATGTACTCGATCTGAAATCTATAGTGTTACCAAACCATCTTACTGCTGAGCAAAAGACTGCCTTTGAAAAGTGGATAGATGAAGACAGTCGGATTAAGTGCTATGTGCTAGCATCAATGTCAAACGAGTTGCAAAGCTAGCATGAGCTTATGTCCACTGCCAGGGCTATGATAACTTACCTACAAGAGTTGTATGGTGAGCAGAGCCATACAACGTGCTTTGAAGTATCTAAGAGACTCTTTAACTTGAAGATGTACGAAAGACAGTCAGTCCATGAGTACTATATGACAATGATCAAGGACATTGAGGAGCTTGGGAAGCTCAGGCTTGAAATGCAAAAAGAATAACAAATGGATTTAATTTTTCAATCCCTTACAAGTTCATATAGTCAATTTATTATAAATTTTCATATGAACAAACTCGATTGCACTATACCCGAACTGATCAACATGTTGGTCACTAGGAAAAGAACCTTGAAGAGTTCAATGGACACTGTTCTCATTATGGAGCAGACTTCTTTCAAAAAAAAGTCTATTGAGAAGAAGAAGACTAAATCCACTAAGAAGCAGAAGAAAGAGAGCAAGCCAAAGAAGGATGTTCTAAAGAAAGCTGAAGCAAAGAAAAAATATTTCCACTGTGATGCTGAAGGCCATTGTAGGAGGAGCTGTCCACTCTACCTGGAGAGTCTAAAGACCAAAAAAGATGATAAACCTTCGGAAGGTATGCTCGTAATTGAATCTAACCTTATGATTTTTTTTACTTCTAGTTGAGTATTGGACTCTGGTTCGAGCACTCATATATATACTTCAATGCAGGATCTAATAGAAAGTAGGAGGTTGAGGGAAGGTGACATGATCCTTTGGATCGACAATAGAGCAAAAATTCCTGCAGAAGCCGTTGGTACTTATTCTCTTTGATTACCGTCAGGGTTTAGATTAGATTTAAAAAATTATTATTTTATTTCTATAGCTAGTTGGAATTTGATTTTCGTATCTGTGCTAGCACAGAAAGATTTTGAAATTAATTTTTATAAAATCTTTTATTCTATTTATTTATAAAATAAATTGATTACACAAGATCTTTTAATTGACAGTCTATATCACTTGCATGTTGATGCGAATGTGAATTTGAGTGAGCAAATAGTGAGTGCCATAGGTCAAAAGAGATCTAGAGATGAAATTAACCAGAAGTACTTATGGCATCATAGACTAGGTCATATTGGAGAGGACAGGATAAACAAACTAAAAAAGAATGAGATCTTTGGCTCTCTTAACCCAGAGTCGTATCCAGCTTGCGAATCTTGCCTTCAAAAAAAAATGATCAAATTATCCTTTGTAAGACATGCAGAAAGGGCCACTGAGTTTCTTGTCCTGGTACACATCAATGCATGTGGGCCATTTGATGTACAGATCAGAGATGGTTATAGTTACTTCATTATCTTTATCGATGATTTGTTTAGGTATGGATATGTGTATCTGATGAAATATAAGTTTGAAGTATTTGAAAAGTTCAAAAAATTCAAACATGAAGTAGAAAAATAAACTAGTAAACCCATTAAGGTTCTTTGATCTGATCGAGGAGGTGAATATCTTAGTCAAAAATTTTTGAGATATCTTAAGGACAACGGTATAGTCTCTCAATTGACTCCTCCCGGAATACTTCAGCTCAACGGAGTATCCGAAAGGAGGAATAGGACCCTATTGGATATGGTCAGATTCATGATGGGCTTCACTGATCTATCCTTATATCTTTGGAGACATGCCTTATTAACCGCCATTCACTTATTGAATAGGATTCCATCAAAGTTTGTTCATACTATACCTTATGAGATATGGTACGGTAAGAAGTCGAGTCTAGATTATCTTAAGACTTGAGGATGTTCGGCCTATGTCAAGAGATAGATGGCTGATAAACTAGAAGATAGATCTATAATATCTCATTTTATAGGATATCCAAAAGAATCCATGGGATACTAATTCTACTTTTCACAAGATCACAATGTTATTGTGAGTCAGAACATCTTATTCCTAGAAAAATAGTTTATCCAGGATGGTGGTAGTGGGAGGTTAGTTGAGCTCGAAGAGAACATCTTTGAAGAGCAAAAAGCTATAAATCCTCAAGAACCCATTATTCATGAGCCAGTAGTTGATGTTCCTCTACCACCTCATAGCTCTAGTAGGATCTTTCGATCTCCTGAAAGGTATATGGGTATGCTTGCAAAAGAAGTAAAGAAAATATTCTTTATGGGAGATAGGAATCATGGTGATGATCCTAATATCTTTGACGAAGCGATGTCTGACATCGATTTTGAGAAATGATTAGATGCGATGAAGTCAGAAATTGACTCAATGTACTCGAACCAAGTATAGACCTTAGTGGATTCACCTGAGGGTATTGTATCCATTGGGGGTAAATGGATCTACAAAAGAAAAATAGATGTCGATGGTAAGGTAGAGACCTATAAAGCTAGACTTATGGCAAAAGATTATAGTCAGCGTGAGAGCATTGACTATTAAAAAACTTTCTCATCCGTAGTCATGCTGAAATCCATCCATACTTTGCTGGCTGTTGCAGCTTGTTATAATTATAAAATCTGACAGATGGATGTGAAAACTGCTTTTCTGAATAGATATCTTGAGGAAGATATCTATATGGAGCAGTCTTTGAGTTTCACATCTGGTGATGGTGATCACAGAGTCTGCAAGCTGCAAAGGTCCATATACGGATTAAAGCAAGCTTCTCGAAGTTGGAATCATCATTTTGATGAGGTAATCAAATCATTCGATTTTATCAAAAAATGAAGAGAAATCATATGTATATAAAAAGATCAGTGGAAGCATAATAACATTCTTCGTATTGTATATGGATAATATTCTCCTCATTGAAAATGATATTCCCATACTGACCATGGTCAAAAGATGTTGTCCAAGGAATTCTCCATGAAAGACTTAAGAGAAGCATCCTATATTCTCGAAATAAAGGTCTATAGGGATAGACCTAAACGGATGCTAGACCTATCACAAAAGCTGTACATAGAGAAGGTGTTGAAGAGGTTCAGCATGAAAAACTGTAAAAGAGGACTTTTACCTCTTAAGCATGGTATTAATCTTTTCAAGACGTGTCTGACCACATCTGAAGAAGTTTAGCACATGAGTAGGATTCTTTACACCTCAGCTATAAAGAGCCTCATATATGCCATACTATGTACTCAACTTGATATTGTCCTTGTTGTGAGTATCACGAGCAGGTATCAATCGAATCCAGACGAGGAGCACTGGATTGCTATGAAGAACATCTTTAAGTATTTGAGAAGGATTAAGAATTTATTCTTGATCTTTGGAAGAGGTTCTGAGTTACGAGTCGTGGGGTATACTGACTCAGATTTCATGTCTGATCCTGATGATAGAAAATCTACGTCAAGATATGTGTTCATTTGTAATGGTGGTACAGTTAGCTGGAAGAGTTTTAAGCAACCCATCGTAGCAGATTCGACCACAGAGGCTGAGTATGTTACTGCTTTGGATGCTGCGAAAAAAGGTTTCTGATTCAAGAAGTTTGTCGTGGAACTTGAAGTTATGACATCGAATATCATACCACTTTACTACAATAACAATGAAGCCATAGCACTTGCTAGGGAGCCAAGGTCTCATCAAAAATCAAAGCACATTGAGTAGCGGTATCATATCATATGCGACTACCTTGAAAAGAAACATGTCAAGATGCAAAAAATAGACTCCGCGGACTACGTGGCAGACCTATTGACAAAGCAATTAAGCTAGCTGAAAATGAAAGTCCACCTTGAGAAGATGAGACTTAGATTAGTGGCCAATTGACTTTAGTCCAAGTGAAAAATTATTAGATGTATGTCCTAGAAGCCAACATAGCTGATACACTGTAATAAATTTGGAATATAATTTTATATTTTATATATTGACTTCATCAATAAAAGGATAAGTTTACTTTTCATTCAAGTATGATGTATCCGTGAATCATCCATGAAATTAACTTTCGATAAATATTCTCAAAGTATTGAGAATTAGAGACATGTATTTCATTCCTAAATGCTTCCGATCATAGAATCATCATGAGGATGGTGATCGATCCGGCTTGATCGATGTACAGATCGCTTTCTTTGAGATAGATGAGTCTCTGATCTACAGTATAGAGACACTAGACGATGAGTGCGGATAGTTGTTAGAGAACAACTAGTACTAAGCATGACCATACGAGAGATTACGTGAATTTCTATTTAATCGTCAGTGATTGTCTCGATGCTGTAGTTGTGCGATTGGTCCTTTGACCTGAGATAGTACTACTACTCACAGTGAAGCTGCTAGAGTTTGATTGACACATAAATATGGATCTCAATGAGTCCTTATAGTGAATGTTGGCGATAGTTGATCCACTGTAGGAGTAGAATACGTATCAAGATAGGATCTATCGACCTTGATAGAGAAGAAAAGTCTTATGAGATTTGAGAGGCTAAGTCTGAGAATCTGTGGCCACGGTAGTATGATTGATGGAAAGAAGTTTTCATAGAAATTATAATTGATCTTGAGCTGATCGAATCTATCATGTGACTGATGTTGAGATTTGATGATTTATCCATGACCTGTCATCTAATCAGGACTCACGATAGAGAGACTGAATCACAAGTTAACTATATCTTGAGGTTCATCTTCGGTTCTACTAGGTTACCACTACATACTGCTAGGTGTCACTGGTGGATTATTAGAGCTCACTAGGGTTATTCTGGATTGACAATTCTTGATGAGTTAGAGTAAAATTATTTCAATCCATTGAAAAAAATTTCAATGATATTTTGATAGAGATCACTGTATATCTCACTATCAGATAGAATTAAATCTATGAGGTCACACAACAAAGAGATTAGGCCTAAAATTAGTAATTGGACATATGAAGTGTCAATTGGGTTTAGAGAAATCTGATTGGATTCAAGGTAACCTTACTAGCACATGATTGACCTAATTTCTTCTTTTTGTTTGAATTTTTTATTTGATAAGATAATTCAAACTTAATTACCTACCAATAACCTAAATAAATTAGATTCATTGGACTCTAATTATTGGGTGTCTAAGGTTTTGGATGAATTGAATTAAGAGTGCAAGTCTCTAATTAATTTTTTTGATAGTTATTCTTAGGTGCTACCTTGATTTGATCAAGTTGGGTGTGTCCCATGATTAGAGGGCTTATGGATCCATATGGGGCATCCCTTGGGTGCACTTTGGGGTGTGTTTATATAGGTACAAGGGCTCCAAGAGTTGACGTCTAACAGGATTTCTAATGGAAGTTGAATAACTTAAGCTATTAGGAAACCTAATATAAGTAAAACTTGGATTATGAGATTGAATAGGATTCAATCTATTTGCCTATTTAAAGGGACCTCCCCTAAGGTCTCTAAAGCATCCCAACCAGCAAGCTCCATGCTACAAAGAGAAGCCCCATGCCCTCTCTTCCTCTCCCTTTCTCTCCTCTCTTGGACATCCACACGTCCTTGCTCTTTGGGCGTCCTACTTCTTCTCCACACCCAAGGCTGTTGGGCATCCACTTGGTGTTGGTTCATGGTGCATGGTAGCAGCATAAGTAAGAATAGAAACGTAAGAGAAGAAGAGAAAAAGAAGATTAAGGAAAGAGATCAAGAGTTGATCGTGATCTAGGCTTCGTTCAGATTCAGCAGGCTGAATATTTTTAGAGAAAAAAATTTAACTTGAAGATGGCTATTCTAAGCTGATCTCGAGTGGATATCCATAGAGGCCGAACGCTTGTGCGGCTAAGAGAAAGCCTCTTCTCTTATAGATCTAGATTTGAAAAAAAAATTATGAAATGAATATGTGATTTGATCACAAGTTAAATTTCAGCATATGTATAATTTCAGCATATGAAGTAGATCCTTGTGGCTTGTATTTTATGCATGCATCATATACATTAAAAGGTGTTTTAATCTTCTCTTCCACTACGATGTTTAGAAAATAAAATTTTAAAATACATATGCATGCTCTAACACACGAATTTCAATACTATACTTATTGGGTCATAAAAATTATCTATAAATAGAGAGGATCTCTATCTGTGGATGTATAAGAAAATAAATCAGATTGAGAAAAGAGAAAAAGAAAGAGAAAGGTGTGAGAAGAGGGAGCCCCTTCCTTCTCCCTTGGCGTCTCTCTTGTGGCTGCCCCCTTTCTCCTTGCCATGGGGCCCATATTGGGCATCCTCCTTGCTGGTGTGAGGTGTCACACCAGCACCTCTCCTCTCTCATTTAGTTGGATTACGAAGGTAATTTGATCGGAGTTCATCCCACTTTTTTGCGTTGTCTGACGTGCATACGAAGTAAAGGGTCTGCACTTTCAGACCTCCGTGAAGGTTTATTTCAAATTTTTGAAGATTTGATCTCCAGTTTTATTGCTATTTAGGTAAGGATTTGATCCCTATTCATATAGATTTGTAGAAAACTTTTAAATACAATCTGGGCCCTCTGAAGAGAAATAGTTTTTCTTCCCTTCAATTGATATTAGAGCAGGTCTTCGATACATGCATGCATAACTAAATTTTTTTTAAATTATTTACATATAATTTATAATTAAAATTTTATATTAAATATTAAATCTGATTTAAATTATTTATATAAAATTTTTGATAACTAATTTTGATTGAATTAGATGATCCTAATCAATGATTGATTAAGATTATTATAAGATTGTTATAATAAAATTTTGCTGTTGCTAAATTTTTGATAGAATAATAATATAATTTAAAATCTATTTTAAATTTATTTTTATAAAATTTTAATATTATTATTTTTAATATAAAGTGGGACTAATTTTAGATCTGAATTAGATCCGTTTTGATGGATATATAGATCTGAATTCTATCGAGAATCAGCACTACACCAAAATAGATTTTATCAGAAATTTATTCTTTATGCATTTATATTTACATCTAATTAATTTTTTATATGATATCAAATCCAAAATTAATATTTTATAATCTGTATAAGATTTGTTTCAGATCTGATATGATGTATATGATGCATCGAATCTAATTAGATTAGATGAAGAACATGATTGATAAGATCAAGGATATGTTCATGACATAAAATTATCTTATCAATAATTATATGTTGATGTAATTATATATGAAATTAGATTTTAGATTCTAGTAGCCTAGTACTCAGATTGATGAGATCATCAGACCATCTGATCATAAGAGATCAAAGAGATTAATCTCTCTTTTGTCTATTCGATAGGTTCTCTTATGACATGTAGGGGTGTCATTGCGATCCGATTTTATGAAGAAAAAAAGTGAACAGATTTTTATATATTATTTTGATCATAAATAAGTTTAAATTAGATCTAAAATGATTTATGATTCATTATAATAAGATAAAATTTAGATATAAAATTATTTTAAATCTGAATAGCATGTTACATAAGATATAATCGATATTGATCTAAAAGTTGTCATGATGCATGAGATGTATGCATGAAGTTTAGGTCATACTTATGAATGTTTAATTGTAAATATATTATGAAAATTTATTTTCATGAATTGAAACATATGGTATGCTTCATCTGAAATCTTGATAGAATAGTTCTACAGACTGAAATACACATTTCACATACTTAATTTTGAATTAAGTTTGAATGATCTAGATTTAAGAATTAAAGATTATTAAGATACCACATAAATCGATGGGCAAAAAGTTAGCTTGAATCAGATCCTTCTAATGGGTTTGATCTAGGGTTAGAAATACATATGGATCAAGTAGAGAAATTAGTTAAATCTAATCAAGTGTAGAATTAGATTAGGTCAGAATTTTTCTAGATCAATCTCAATAGTTGAAGTTTGATCAAGTCCATATTTTTGACCTAATAAATAAACTATGATTATGGCTCCGTGGTTGAGCCTGAATCTTCTGATGGATGAAATTGAAACTAATTAACCAATTGAGATCTAAAGTAAGTTTAGCAGATTCGATCAAGTAATTTTTAATTGGAAGCTACTCACCTAGATGCGTCTACGACGAATTAAGGGCACATCCCTTTCACCGATCTCACTTATCTGACCAACATAGTAGATTATATTTTGATTAGGTCATTAGTCAATTTATGCAGATCCATGCCATCAAGGTGAATCAGTGTGACTGATTTAGATATCTTTAGATCAGTTTGTATCTAATCCCCTACATTATTTGTTGAAGTCAATGGAAGAATTTGCAGCTTGCAGATCAACTTCTTCTCTTATTCTCAGGTCAATGAAATCAAATCTTCTAAATTATTAGGTCTATAAAATGATAGAGTTATGAGATAACTTGGTCATAGCCTCTCATTAAGGTGTGTGATAATGAGTCCAATATTCCAAATAGACATTGGAGGTGCCACATGCCTGGTGTCTATTATGTATTGAAATTATCATTTATCATATGATTATCATGATGTACCTTCATATCAATGCTCAGGTTGATTGAGCCACACTTGGATCTGGATATCCGTTTGTTAGATGCACTTGGTGTTGTCATGTTAATGGTTGGATCTAATCAGGATTTTCAGTGGAAGGTGCCACACGCCTGCTAAAGGAATGCCTGGGGCAAAACCTAATTGCTAAAAGTTGTTTGGAGAAATAATTGGTTATGGACCTACCCATGGGTGCACTAGGATTGGCCGAGCCACACTCAAGCCTGAATGCAGTCTGTGTGGATTCTAGTACCTGCTAAAAAATTAATGTAATTCCTCAAGTTGGAGGTGGATGCTACCAATTCATAAAAATAATTGGAGAACCTTTAGACTAAAGTCCATGTCTTTGGGATTAAAAAGTAATTTATATACTAATAGGCTTATATTTTTTTTCAGTTATGGCCAATACGCTATCCCTCTATATGCTGTTGGATGGCAATAAGTGTTGGGAATAGTGTCCCAAAGCCAATCGTCAGCCTGTTGACAGTTGTGCTCCTTTTGTATTAGTACATGAATTATAAATAAATAAAAGTTATTTTGATATTTTTTTATCACAAATGTTTCATCTTCTAATGAACTCCTGTGTTGTGGTGAAGTCCTTAGGACTATTTAGACTCGACAAAGGAGGATTTGTCGTTTAGTCCTTAAACATGTTCGCGACCAAATGATACGTTGTTACCAAGGACGACAATATTTATCGAGCATAGGTCGTTGTGTGCCATATGGGTTGGTTGTCCTCATAACCAAAGAGTGTGGAGACACTGGTATGGCATACAGGTGAGATATAATGGTACATCTGCACTGAACGTGACCAACTTCGAAGCTATTTCTGCTGTCAAGATTTGCTCCGATGGGATATGGGTATAAATATCCCTCCGACCTGAGACCGCCACGGTGACTTGCAAGCAACTCACTGCACTTAGGCACTGGACTACCTGAATTTCTAATTCAGTGACGGAAGGTTGCTGGGTGTAGTCAAGTACTTGACTTGTCGGTGCGTGTGTCAAGATGGGATTGACCACTCCAGTTTAGGAGCTGTGTACAGTCATATTTCAATTTAGCAAAATCTTGGCCAGGGTAGTCCTAGTGAGGAGTCACAGGACTAATTGAGTTGAGCACGATTCGGATGATATCATCAGGGTTGACAGTTTAACCCTGAGTCATCCTAAACACAGGGGTCAAAAGGGATGAATTATACGGTAACCATATTCACGTAGGTTCTGAATGTTGCGATTGCGATTATTCGACCTATCCGATCATCGGGTACCATTGCTAGATGGTCACTTCGATTAGTACAGAAATTGGTTCCTGTGCTACCGGCTTAGGTTCGAACCTGCGGGGTCACACACATTAGAGGTTCCTTTCTGATCTGATGGCTGATTATGAGTCTTATCTATCTGGAACTCTATGATTAAGAATTAGAATTCTCTAATCATGAGTTCCACACATTTTGGGTACCGGGGTCAAAATTTTGAATTTCGAATTTTGAATTTGAAATTTGAACTCTTTGATCAGGGTTTCATATCGATGGTTTCTGATGCCTGATTGCCCATCGAATTTGGACTCAACATTTATGAGAGGTTTAATTAGTGATTTAATCACTAATTAACTCAATTTGATTGAGTAATTATTTTTGGATCAAGTCCAATTGAATTGGATTCAGTTTGGATTGACCTGATTAGGTTAAATATTGACCTAATCGCTAAGGTGGTTTAGTCCCTGATTTGATCAGGAGTTAGGTTTAGTTAATTCCTGATTTGATTAGGATTTTATTAAGCCTAATTAAGTCTAATTATGTTGGGTTTAATTTGGTCTAATTATGCTCAACCTATTTTAAACTAGGTTGGCTCAATTTGAATCAAACCACCTTGTTTTAAATTCCCTGCGTCACCCAACTTCCTTGCACCCATTTGAATTCACGAGAAGAAACTTCTCATGAAATTTTTCTCACACAAAACCCTTCCCCACGTCCTCATTTGTGCGCCATATGGATGGATAAAATAATTAGTTAGCCATTCAAATTCAAAGCATGTTTGAATTTGAATGGATAACTTATCACTTACCCTTTTCATCCTTATCCATTTTGTGCGCCACATTACTTACACGAGAAAAGGTTTCTCGTGAAACTTTTTCCACGCACAAATAGCCACGCCCCTTCTCTTCTCACGCCCAAAAGGATAGGGATAAGTTGGTTTTCATTTGAATTCAAATTTGATTTGAATTCAAATGTGTAACCTCTTGTCTTTATCCTCTCACGCGGATAAGACACGTTCGACGTTGTTTTAAAAAGAGGAGAAAGGTGGGACGTGCGTAGAAAAATTAGGAGAGAAACTTTGGGGTGTGAGGAAGGCTTCTGCGCAAGGTGAAGGTCCAAAACCTTCCGAGAGAAAAAGAAAGAAAAGAGAGAAAATTGGGCGCAGGGTTTTTGGTGTGTACCCTAGGGTTTCTACCTAGGGTTCGGGAAGTGAGATTGGTGTGCCACGAGTGTCGTGAGTCCACCAAATTTCAGAGAGAGATCCATCAGCCTCTCAAGTAACTGTGCAAATGATCCGGAGCATCCGAGAAGTCGGCACACATCGATCGAAGGAGTTCGATCAATATCTGCCATCAAAAGGGTGAAATCACGAACTAGCATTCGTGAGGAGCTGATCAGACGGGAGCTTCGTGTGGATGATCCGCAGAGGTCAGACAGTTGGGTGGCTGTGACGTGACGATCAGAGCCCTCCGACGGTGATCAGATTGCGGTGATCGACTACCCGCAAAAGGTGATGTGTTCTGAACACAGTACTGTAAAACGTTTACTGATTCAAATTTGAATTTCAAATTTAAATGCATGCTGTTGTATCATATTTAGATCCTAGTGTAGGGTTAATAATTCCGCTGTAAAATAGTAATTTTGAAAAAGTTTTAAAATTACCATTTTGCCCCTGCACTAAATTTTTGCTTCAATAAGCTCACCGGACCCGACTTCGATAGTTAATAGCAAAAGTTGAAGATCATCTTGGAGAATGAGAGGATTTTATATGTCCTTATGGATGAGGTACCTGAAGAACTTATTGTCAACGCTTCTCGTGCCGTGAGAGATACTTACATGAAGTGGCTCAATGACCGTACGATTATACGTTGTGTGATGACGACAGCTATGAATGATGAACTTAGCCATAAGTTCGAAGATGTGCAGTCTGAGGAGATCATTTAAATATTGAATGAGTTCTTCGACACCCTTGAGGATGTAGAGAGATACAAAATCTCTTACGCAGTGTTCAATACCCATATATGAGAGGAGACTTCAGTCATCGATCATGTACTGTACATGATTGAGCAGATTGAACGTCTTAACAAACTTGATTTTTCATTGCATAAAAGTTAGGTAAGGATGCTATCCTTAATTCGCTATCAAAATCCTATCTATCCTTTTCTCAGTCATTATAGAATGATAAAGCCTGCGGTGAACTATCATGGTTTGTTAGGGTTACTGCAGAGTTTTGAGAAAAACCACCAACTCCAGAAAGAGTCGATGAATTTAGTGAGAGATTCATCAGCAGATCGTCGATCCTTTAGGAGAGAAAAGAAGAAGAAAGTGGAGAAATTCCATGCCGTTGATCCTAAGTAAAGCAAATTATCAAAAGTTGACAAGAATCAGGCAGAATACTTCTTCTGTAAGAAGCTGGATCATTGGAAGAGAAATTGTCCTACTTACATAGCCACTCTTGATCCAAACAGGCCTAAGAACAAGAGAAAGAAGCAAACGGTTGCTTCACAAGGTACTTATATGATAACTCTTTATAATTTCTCTGTTTGTGATACTACTACCTGAATATTGGATATCAAAAATCTGATTAATATATGTAATTCATTGTAGAGACTACAGATAAGTAGAAAGTTTCAAAAGATCGAGCTATTCCTTAACGTTGGAGATGGAAGTCTTTTTCCAGTTCTGGCCTTGAAAACTTTACAGTTTGTCTTTGAGTCCAATAGTGTCATGTTAGATGATTGTCATTCTTATCTCTCTTTTTTGATAAATGTCATCTCTGTAGGCTTTTTGACCAAATTTGGTTTCAAGTTTATAATAAAGGATGATTTTTGTGATATCATTATGAATAATACTATAATTATGCATGGATAATTAAAACATGACATATACATAATATCACAGTCTATTTGTGGAATGTACATAATCAGTAAATATCCCAAATTAAATAATGTCAATGAATCCTATCTTTGGCATTGTAGGCTTGGTCACGTGAATAAGAGTAGGATTGATAGGTTGATCAAAAAATATATCCTTGAAATAGATGATTGTGAATCATTACCTACCTGTGAATTTTATCTACTTGGTAAGATGACTAAGTCACCTTTTAAGAAAAAAGATGAAAGAGCCAGTGATGTCCTAGGTCTAATACATATTGATGTATGCAAACCTATGAACATAAGTGTCAGAAGAGGATACTACTACTTCATTATATTTATAGATGACCTATCGAGATATGGATATGTCTATCTTATGAAGCATAAGTTAGAATCATTTGAAATATTCAAATGATTTCATACTGAAGTAGAAAAATAAATTAGGAAGAGTATTAAAATCCTTCAATCAGATTGAAGTGGTGAATATCTCATTAGTGACTTTCTGACATATCTGAAAGAGAATTAATTTTCTCTTAGTGGACCCCTCCTAGAACACCACAGCATAACAGGATGTCTGAGAGGAGGAATCGAACCTTGTTAGACATGATCCAATCCATGATGAATTTTATGAGTCTATCAATCTTCTTTTGGAGATATGCTCTAAAAATTATCTGCTATATTTTGAATAAGGTGCCGAGCAAGTCTGTCGATAAAATTCTATATGAGATATAGACTGGACATAAGCCGGTACTCTCACACCTTAGGGTTTGAGGGTATGCAGCTTATGTCAAGTATTTAAAGACAGATAAGCTTGGACCTAAGTTTGATATATACTTATTTGTAGGGTATCCAAAGAAAATTAAAGGATACTACTTCTACCTCACTACAGAGTGAAAGATATTTGTCAGCAGCAGGACAGTCTTTTTGGAAAAGGAGTTCTTTGGTGAAGAAGCTAATACTTATAAAATTGAACTTGATGAAGTTCATGAGATGGAAGGACCGACACACATAGAATTAGATTTGATTGGAGAATCAAATCTGAAGCCAGTAGAGGCGCCATTGAGGAGATTCAGAAGAGTACCGCATCAGCCGGACAGATACAATGATTTTTTGATCCAAGACGGTGATCCCATCGAACTTGAAGAGAATGATGAGGATCCGATCACCTATATGGAGGCCATACAATGGTCCGACTTTTAGTAATGGCTTGAAGCTATAAAGTCCGAGATGGAGTCCATGGAGATCAATGGTGTATGGACACTAGTTGATTCATCCGAAGGGATAAAATTCATAGGGTGTAAATAGATCTTCAAGAGAAAAAGAGGAGCAGATGGGAAGGTAGAGACCTATAAAGTCCGTTTAGTTGTCAAGAATTACCATTAGCATATAGAATTGACTATGACGCGCCATTCTCTCCTATGATAATGCTCAAGTCTATCCGGATTATGCTTGCTATCACTGCACATTAGATTATGAGATCTGACAAATGGATGTTAAAATTGCTTTCTGTAATAAGAAGCTGGAAAAAGAGGTATATATGATACAACCTGAAAGATTCACATCCACAGATGAGTCGAAAGTGTGTAGGCTTAATTGGTTTATTTATAGATTTAAGCAGGCGTCTATGAGTTGGAACATGCATTTTGATAAAGTGATCAAAATGCATGGCTTTGTTAGGAATGGAGAAGAGCCTTGTGTCTACAAGTGGACTACCGATTCTGTGGTCATCTTTCTTGTACTGTATGTGAAAACATACTGTTACTAGGAAATGACATTCCAATTTTGTAAAGTATGAAGCTGTGGTTATCAACACAGTTCTCCATGAAAGACTTGGGAGAAGCTTCCTACATCTTAGGGATGAAGATCTATAGGGATAGATCTACAAAGTTACTTGGATTGTCTCAATCTACGTACATCGATACCTTGTTGAAGTGGTTCAACATGGATAATTTCAAAAAAAATCATCTTCTGATAAGCCATGGGATTACTCTCTTCAAAAAAGAATGTTCGACAACTCCTGAGGAGAGAGAGCATCTGAGTAGAATATCATATGCTTCGGTAGTGTGATCTATCATGTATGCTATGACGTGTAGAAGGTCGGATGTGGCCTATTCACTAGGGGTAGTGAGTAGGTACCAGTCTGATCCGGATGAGAAGCATTGAAAGATTGCGAAATCAATTCTTAAGTATTTGAGAAATACTAAAGACTAATGGTTTATCTATAGAGATACTGATCTAAAACTTATGGGATATATTGATTTCAATTTTTAATCAAATTGTGATGACAGCAGAAGCATGTCGGACTATGTATTTACTTTGAATGGAGGAGCTGTTTGCTGGAAGAGTTTCAAGCAACATACTATGATCGATTCTATATGCGAAGTAGAATACAATGCTGCATCGGATGCTGTAAAATATTCGGTACTGCTATTATCTAGTACGAAAGATCATGAATCGAGATGACGTCGAGCTTTAGAAGATCGACGAAAAGAAAAATCTAACCGACCCCTTCACTAAAGCTCTCGGGATCAAAGAGTTCGATAACTTTAAATAAAAGATGGATATAAGATACTGTCCTGATTGGCTTTAGTCTAAGTAGGAGTTATTAAAAATTATGTTCTAAAATTAATTATATGATGATTGAGTTCTTCTTTGTATATAAATTATTAAATAATAAATAAAAATTATTCTAATATTTTTTATTATAAAGTTACATCTTCTTAGAACTCTTGTGTTGTGATGAAGTCCTTAGAACTATGTTAGTATACGATAAAGAGAGGATTTATTATATAGTTTTTAAATATATTCGCGACTAAATAATACATCATTACAGGATGATGACGTTTATCGAGTGAAGATCGTTATGTGCCATATGAATTGGTTGTCCTCTTAACCAAAGAGTATAGTGATACTGGTATGACATACATGTGAGATATAAGAGTACATTATCACTGAACAAATGACTTACCTACTGAGCATTCTACTGTCAAGAGCTACTCGCAAAATATATGGGTATAAGTATCCTTCAGACTTGAAATCACTATAATGACTTGCAAGCAACTCACTGTACTTTGGTGCTGCACTATCTGAATTTCTAATGCAGTGATGGAAGGCTCCTGGGTACAGTCAAGTACTTGCGAAGTCTGTATGTGGATCAAGATGAGATTGACCCCTCTGGATTATTGGAGTTGATGTATCACTGTATTTCAATTTAGTAAAGCTTTGGTCAGGATAATCTATGAGATGGATTTGAAAGATTGAAATATAATGTGGATGACGCAATCTCAACTGACAGTTAATCTGAGACCATCTTAGAGCATTCAGGGTCAAAAGAATGAATTATGCGGTAACCATATGCATAGATTTTAAAATATTCTTTTACAATAATTTGATCTATCTGGATGTTGAAAACTATTGCTAGATGGTATCTCGATTAGTGTAGGAATCGATTCTTGTGCTACCGGCTTAGTATTTGAACCTATGGAGTCACGCACACAAGTTAGATACCGTAGAAAAGTATTGGTCTATATTTTTATGTATAATTTGAAAGTACTTAACTTGATTGAATATATAAACTAACTTAATTGAGAATTAAGTTATAGATCAAACGGAATTGAAGAGTTGACTATTCTAGCTAGCACTACATATGAGATTCAGGTTCGATCCCATGAATGAATAGTTTCTGATCTATGATCCATAGAGCATATAAAAGATTGAATTTAAGTGCTTATTAGTTTTAGATTAGATCTAAATTAATTAGACTTAATTGGGTCTAAAATTTTAAGTTAGACTTGGTACAAAAGTCCTAAAGAATTTAAGATTGTCAGTCTTTCGAAATTATTTCGAACCAGCTTCAAATTGGATTCGAATCAGATCCATTTTAGATGAAATATTAAGAATCCCACTTACATTGAGATTTTTCTCTCCCTTGGGCCGACCAGCACCTGGTATGGTGCTGGTTGTGGGCATCCCATATGGGTGTGAGAATGGGTGCATTGTGGGTGCCTTGTGTGGTTCTAATTCTATCTCATGTAGGAGTTCTTCTTTCGTGAGTATTGGATTGATTCAAAGCATATTTGAATTAGAAGTTCTATACTTGTTGGATCATAAAAATCATCTATAAATAGAGAGGGTCTCTACCTATGGTACATAAGAAAATAAATCAGATTGAGAGAAGAGAAAAAGAAAGAGAGAGGTATGAGAAGAGGGAGCCCCTTCCTTCTCCCTTGGCATCTCCCTTGTGGCCGCCCCCTTTCTCTTTTCCGTGGGGCCTATCTTGGGTATTCTCTTTGTTGGTGGGAGGCATCACACCAGCACCTCTCCTCTCTCGTTTGGTTGGGTTGTAAAGGTGTTTTGATCAAAGTTCATCCCGCTTTCCTGCATTGTCTGGTGTACATGCGAAGTAGAGGGTCTGCACTTTCAAGCCTCCACGAATGTTTATTTCAGATTTTTAGAGATTTGATCTCCAGTTTCACTGCTATTCAAATAAGAATTTGATCTTTATTCATATAGGTTTGTAGAAAATTTTTAGATGCAACCTGGGCTACCTGAAGAGATACAGTTTTTCTTCCCTTCAAGGCCTAGCATCCTATCAGATCTATCTCCAAAGACCTTCAATCCAAGATGCTTACCCTTGGTCTTTCTTAGAGAATCTTCTTGACAACCAACTCTTTGACTAAAATCAACATGAGAACAACCTTCCCAATCAGGAGAATCTCAACCTCCCACTGATCCATTTGAAAACTCAAGGTTCCTCTTTAATTTTGATAAAATCAAACTATTTGATTGCATCAATCCAACTTTGAGATGCTTGCATTAGTCCAAAAAATGGATCCATACAGATTACAAATCTTGTGATCTCTATCATCGGAAGTGAAACCCATCAAGCTGCTCCAGGTAGATATCTTCCTAAGATATCCATTAAAGAAATAATTTTCACATCCGTCTGCATCTAATTCTTTTTTATAGATTTATTTACACCCAATGGATATAATACCTTCTGGTGGATCCACTAAGGTCAGACTTGAGTAGAATGCATCAAGTCAACCTTTGATTTTATTGCTTCCATCTATTTTTCAAAATCGATGTCGTACATCACCTCATCATAAATCTTAGGATCAACTACTTGATTCCAATCTTCCACAAGGAATACTTCCTCTACATCCTCTGAAAGTATTCTCAAGTACTCTTCATAAGGATGGGAGACCTTTACTAGATCTATGAGGTGGTGGAGGTCTTACACTAACTAGTTCAGATTGAATAGGTATAGCCAAAACTCCAATTTATTGCTCTTTAGAGACTTTCTCTTTTCTTCCACTACCTCCATCTTAGGTAAATTATTTTTCTAAAATATGGTATGATAGATCACAATCACATTATGGTTTGTTGGAAAGTATAATTAGTATCCTATTCGACAAATTAAAGTATGTCCCTAAAGAAGTAAGGGTTAGTGAGTAAATTTCATTATGGACCAGACCATATCCAATAGAATCCTTATCCTCCTTTCTAATACCTCGTTGAGCTGAGGTGAATCAAGCGGGTCCATTATAAGACTATATCGATTCGATGAGATAATCTGAAATTTTCACGAAGGTATACATCTTGATCCAATCGAAGAACCTTAAGGGATTTCCCATCAAATGGGTCTGTATGTAATAATCTTCTCCCCATGTCTCACAAGAGATAGTTTGATCAATTTTCATTAAAGGCAAGATCCACAAACTCAGAATTCATGTGTCAAGAAGATGATCCCTTTTCAAGTTTGTACATCTTGTCCTCTTCAAAATGACCTTACTTGAGGCACCACATATAGTTAAGTTTATCTTATGCGTAGATCTCTCAGATCCTACAGCACTTACTATCCGAATACATCAACATGCAAACATATTTGACATACTTTCGTAAGGTGTGTCAACCTTCTTCTTTAGGTTATCCAGATAAGAGGACAATTTCCATCTGAGTGACTATCAGTATTGTAGCGAAATATTTTTTTTTTTGACTGACATCTTTCCCTTGAGAAGATCCTTCTTTAGCTCATTCTTCCATAGACCTCTTGTTCTAAGAGACACTCTCCTGGAACCAAATTTTTCATAGTAAGAACACAGTCCCTTGAACTTTTCAAGGTCTCCTTAACGATCACTAATATATTCAACAATTTCAATAAGCCATTATCATTCTTGTTCATATGGTAGTTTACTATAAACTGACCAAATGAACCATTAAGGGACTGCTAGATCAAATCCACTTAGTTCCTAATGCATGGTCATCTTGAGCTCATAAGATCCTTGAGCATTGTCAAATAATGATCATGGACGGACTACTCAATGTACAATCCGACTCTGCTCACCACACAATTATTGTAGGTGAGTTATCATAGCCCTGAATTCTTGATGTCCTCATGCTGGCATTAAGACCAAGATATAGCACCTAACCTAATTGATATCATCCGTCCATTGCTGAACATTTCAACGATTGGATGGTTTGGTAACACAAAGACATCCTGATCTAAAACATACCCTAATTTTTTTCAGAGTTCAGAACCATTCTAAAGTCCTAAACCAGTTCTTTGTAATTCTTCTCGATCAATTGGTTGTATCTTAGACTTGGTCCAATCAAGTTGGGTTTAGGTTTCAAAATAAGTCAAACACTGATCAAGTCCAATCTCATTAGACTAATGAAATCTAGTTTGATTCAAACTCAAATTTGAATCTAAACAAATTAAATCTGACTTAACTTGATGAGGATCCAATCCCATTATTTGATCAAATCAAATAATTTAGCAACTATTGCAATTTGAGAGAGCCCCAGTCCAGTGGGATTCAGTTCACGCTATGGGATTTGAAGCTGAGTATTGAATTGAAGAGAGAAGAGTATTCTAATTAGATGTTTGTACTATATTTTAAAATTTATTCTAAAGACTTTAAGAAATAAATTAAACTCCCACTATTTCTTCATATTTCAACATTTTTTGGATTGGGAAGCGAAAATCTCTACACGAGTTAAGGTTCTTAGTGGGTATTGCAGTCCCACCAATTGGCACATCACCTCACCTGACAGATCTTGATGAATGTATCAATCAATAGATGGACAACTCTTGTCCAATGCTTCTCAAGTAAATTACAGCAGACTTGATCTCTAAGCCCTAAGACCTCACCTGACAGATCTTGGCCTCATTTCTTAGTTAAGTCAGACCCACCATTGAGTGCGAGTAAAGCCGTCATTGGATCCTCACCTGATAAATCTTGAGCCCAACCCCATCTCTATCCTGCATATAGAGTGGTTGCTTCTCTCCTGATACAACTGAACCACTATATCCAGTCGAGAACAATTAATATCGGAGAGAGCACGGCACTCTACAATGGTAGAAGATCCCTCAACTTAACATTATTGAGGAGGTTTTTATTTAGATCTCTTCTACATAGTCAGACACATCTCATGTAAATGACTAGTCTGGTTTAGGTCAGCACATCTCATGTTTGACAAACTTGATTTAGGTCAACACATTTTATGTCTGATTAATCTAGTTTAGATCAGCCCATCTCATGTCTAATCTAACTTAGTTCAGGTTAGCACATCTTATGTCTGATCAACCTGATTTAGGTTAGCATATCTTATATCTGATCTAACCTAGTCGGCATAGGAGAACTTGAATGACCAACCAACCTTATTCAAAATTTAATTGATCAAATTGGTCAGATAAGTGAGATCGATGGGAGGATCTGCCGATACTTGCCTTAGATACCAATGAATTGACTACATAAGCATGCTCCCAATTAAAAACCATCGGTCAAAATGTCAAACTTATCTTGCACACCAATTGATTAATTAAAATCGAATAGGTTAGTCTAACCAATCGGGCTCGATTCATTAAGTCAAATTCGATCTTGAGTCAATCTATTCATATCAAAATATAAATCGATGTGATCAACTATAACTAAATTTGACTTTGAGCCCCTTTGACCTAATCTAGATCCACAATTGATTAGGTTTGATCAACTGCTCAAATCGATAAAAGTTCTAATCTGATCTAATCAAAGAATCTAATTGTAGTCGATCACTAGATCTAATTTGTTCAACCCATACCCTTATGCATAACCTCAATTTCATATTCTAAAAATAATTTTTGGATTAGGTTCAAGTGCATGAATTGATGGCTTATAATCTCGAAATAATTTTAGATCTAAACCTAATATCATATATCACATATATGTTCATTTTAGACCTAGAATTAACTATCACATATCGTATATATGAAAATTTAGATCTAAAACTAAGCATATATCACATACATGCAAATTAGATCTTAAAAAGATGATTAAAACAATATGAAAACACTTTTCATCAACCATTCAATATCTTAGTTTTAGATCTAATGCTTAGGGATAACTTATTTTGAAAATAATTTTCAAAATCAAAGAATTTTTCATGGTACTTCTTTATGAGACATCACAAGTGGCATCTCTACATATCATAAGAGAATCTGTCGATTGGACAAGAGAGGAACTTTAATCCCTGCTTCCTCTTATGACCGAATGGCTATAGTGATGTACCTAATCCGAGTACTAAGCTACTAAGAAAACAAACTAGATCTATATCATGCATCACATACATAAAATTTAGATCTACAACATGTATCATATACATAAAAAATTAGATCTTCCACATGTATCACATACATAAAAAATTAGATCTACCACATGTATCATATACACGATCATTTAGATCTACCATATGTGTCACATATACGATCATTTATTTTCAATCTAAAATTTATTCTATGCATGTTAAAAATCGATGTGGCTCTAATGCCACTTGAAGGATTTTTAGGTGATTCGCATGCAAATTTTCATCACATGAAAAGAAGCAGTGGAGGATAAATATTAAAATAATTTTAATATTAAAATCATATCTTGATCTAATCAAGAAATTATCTAAGGATCGATTAACATGCCATGAAATAAAATTTTGGATCTAAAAATAAAATAGGGAAGGAACAAAAATGGTTACTTTAACCGCTATCTTTCTCCTTCCTTGGATCGAATCCTACGGACATCTAAAATTTCTTACGTAGCCACGCAAACGTCCGACCTCTACTGGTATCCACATGAAGATGATCTGATCAAAGTACCAAGGCCACCAAGGTGCTAGCACCTTGTAGGCCTCACTCTTTTGCTTGGATCTGGATCTCCTTCTTCTATATCTTGAAGAACAGAACTACAGCACCATCACATCACGCTGATCTAATGGGATCTAAATGGGACCATTAAGAAGAGAAGAAAATTTTTTTTTCTTCTCTTCCTCTCTCTCTGATTTCTCTCTTTTAGATCCTATCTAGAGGGAGAAAAGGCGTTTGGATGTGGAAGAAAGGAGGGAGAGGTGACGTTGACATAAGGAGAAGACTCTAGAAAATTTGATTTTTTATTGCCTCGCAAACCCTAAAAGGCTGCCCCATTTATAGACCCTTGGTTTGAATTTAAAACTCAAACCAATTGGGATAAAATGGCTGGTCATCATCTCATGATGACACCTTCCCTCAAATCAGAATTTCTTCCCAAGAAAAACAAATCTCTAAAGAAATGTGATCTCTCTCAAATAGGAAGGTAAAGTGGGCGCCAACACTTGACAGCTACTTGTCCTCATCCAAGCAAGAGAGAGGAGGCGTGTGCCCTCTCTCCCTTCTCCTAATGCTGAAACTAGAGAGAGGCGTGTGCCCCTCTTATTTCTCCACATGGATTCTAGTGGTGAGCACACCTGGAACATGCCAAGGCATGTGCCTCTCTTGATCTCATCCAAAGATGGCATGCGTCCCTTCCATAAAATCTGTGCCAAGTCATGCGAGAAAAATAGGAAGGCTTGCACCTCCAAATGGGTTTAATCCAATCCTTTTGGGGACCCAAATAAGGAGAGAGAATCTCAGATAAAAGTGGGCTAAGTTATCTGGTTCAATTGGGTTTAATTTTGGGTTCAACCCGAATCCAATTTGAGCCCAATTCGAATCTAATTCGAAAAGACTGTCAATCCTGATTTAATCAGGATTGTAATCTAAGTTCTACTTAAATAATTAAACCGAATTAGTCATAAATTAAGTCAAACTCAATTAAATTAAATTTGATTTAAATTAATTAAAAATTGATCCATAATTTAATCAGATCCAATTATATTACAATACTTGCAATTAAGTCCCTTATGCTAATGATTAGCAGTTTTTAGATTTGTAACTCTTACAAATTGATCCAAACCATCAATCTAATTGATAATTTGATCATGATCCGAGCTATTGATCATGACGAGCTCTTTTTATGTGTGATATCTCAGGTTCTATTCTATCTGATAGTGAGACATACTGTGATCTCTATCACAGTATCATTGAAACTCCTTTCGATGGACTGAAATAATTTCAGTCACCCCAACAAGAATCGTTGATCCAAAAATGATCTTAGTGAGTTCTCACAGTCCATTAGTAATGTCAATAGCATGTAGTGGTAATCGAGTAAAATAGAAAGATGAACCCCTAGGTATAGTTACCGTATGATCAAGTTCTCCTATCGAGAGTCCCGATAGGATACAAGTCATGGAACCTCATCAAATTCTAAGTATCCATCATATGTCAGACTTAATTAGTTCGAGTCCAATCATGAATCTCATAAAAACTTCTTTCCATAATCAACTTACTGTGGCCACAGACTTATGGACTTAGCCTGTTAAATTGCACAGGATTACTCTTAAACTACTAAGACCGATAGATCTCCTATAAGTGCATTCTTACTCTTACAGTGAACTTACTGCAGCCAACATCCACTATAAGGATCTATATGGCTAGGAACCATGTTTATATGTAGTCAAACTACAACAATCCCACTGTAAGCAGTCGAGACACCATAAGTCAAAGAACCACTCACATAACTATAGTATCAAGGAGTCACTGACGAGTGAGTAGGCATCTATGTGAATTCTCATTTTTGATCATGCTCAGTATCGTTGTTCTTTAACAACCATCTATACTCTCGCTCTCATATCTCCACACTATAGACTTAAGATCTGTCTATCCAAAGAGAAGCGATCCGTACACCAGTCTAGTCGGATCAATCACCGTCTCTATGATGATCATCGATTGGAAGTAGTTTAGAAATTAATCAATAACGATATATATCTTAAATTCTTAACTTTTGAGAATATGTCATTGACCATTAACTCCTTGGACGATTCTGAGATACATTACTCTAGAATAAAAATAATTATCTATAATTTTAATTTGAATAAATCAAGTACAAACTTATGTCCTGAAAATTATAATGTCTTAGCCAACAATTGGCTTTTCAGGTCACACATCTAATACCTCCATCACATGGTAATAAAAATATTTTTTTCTAGAGAAGGTAGATATGATTTTCTTTCGAAGAGAGACATATGTATTATGCTCCATATTATATGTGAAATTCCCATTAACCTTTCTGTGCTTATGTTTGAAGCAATGCATGAGATCCTAAATAAATCTAAAGCTTATTTACCTTATGGAATGACTCTCATGCTTGTCTTTAAGAGATTTAAGATCAGTTTTGAAGGGGAGGCTACTAGTCACCTATCCCATATGAATACTTACAATCGCAATACTCTACATCGGATGGATTTCATCAAAGCTGATGGTCATTGGAGTAAAGGCATTGAGGAAGAGAAAGACAGAGCTGAGGGAGAGAGATCTTCTTCACCGCCTCATAAGCACAAATTTTTAGATATTCAGTTTGTTTCAGATCTCGAGACAAGTCTTTCTAAGACAGTTATAGAAGATTTTACTGAGCCACGTCTGGGCACCGATCTGATCATTCACCTATCAGATTGGAGGATGATCAACTCAGACTCTTTCACAGTAGGTTGTCGAGATCTTTCTCATAGCCAGAAGCACATCTCAGGGGGAGAGCTTCCACATGGCCCCCTCATCTGATCAGTCATTGGTTCCTCATATTTTTGTGGTGATGCAAATTTTCTCTAACATGAATGCATGCTTTGAGCAGCTCGAGAGCATAATTTTTAGATTCAATGGCAGAGTATTTGATTTGTAGAGAGAGGTGAGGATAATATCATGTCCCATTAGGCCGAGCGACGACATCACTCAGATATCAAATTTATCAATCGAAGTAGGAAGACTTCATGGTATGATTGAATTTGGGATCAAGACACTGACGTAGGAGATTAGAGGGTCGAATGGTGCTATTGCTAGTGGAGTTGGTTCTCTTCTGTAGTTCATGTTGAGGGCATTATGTCAGCTTGACTCTATTAGGTTTCTATTACTGGCTAAAGCCCCATCTTCTTCCCAGCCTTCTGGATCATCCCCTCATTCCTCCATCCATGTCGGTTCCTCTAGTAGGAGTCAGGGCAGACGTGGTCATGGTCGTATCCCTGATGGTCCTCATGAGATCACTTTCATTGATTCTGATGATTATAATGATTAGTTAGCTTTAGTACTCTTTATTGTTTTCTGTTGTATGCGACCTTGGAGGTTAGCCAAATTTTGTGTATTGATGTATTGGGTTGACATTATATATTTATGTATGAACAAATGATGGTTGATATACTCTACTGAACTTATATATCTCTTATTGATGTGAACTCTTGTGGCATTTTGGATTACATTATATAGTAAATGCCAAATGTGACTCTTGTTGGCACTATCTCGTGTATTTTGTTTGGTACATTTTGTTATAGATGCCTTAGTATTTGTGCAGCAAGTTCATTATATAATGTCAAAAATTGGGAGAAGTGCTATGATACCATGGTATAAATTGGTATTAATTATATCATATAAGTAATTGGTATTATATCATATAAGCAAAAATGTATGCAATGTGTAAGCTACGCAATGTATAAACAAAAATGTATGCAATGTATGCAACTATATCAAATCTATATCAAATTCTAAAATTTTTGCATCATGTCTTAGAACCATAGCCCCTAACTCCTCTTCTAAAAAAAATTGCCTAATAAAAGCTAATGCCTTAAAGAAATACATAAATTACATATATATGTATATATCTTGATCTCAAACTCATATCTTTTAATGGTACTATCCTTCTCAAATATTTTATAATATTTTATTTTGCTTACACTTAAATATTTATCAATATAAAAAAGTGTGAGATTGTTGCCCCAAGAATTGATTTTGATAACCACAAAATATTTAAGAGGAGTACTAATGATTTTTATCTTTGGAGAAGCTTAAATGTGTATTTCAGGATATTCAAGAATATTTGAATTAGTAAAAATGCTTGAAGAAGGTCAAAGTTACAATTTTATTAAGTTGGAGATCAAAATAATATTTTTCAGAAGTCTCAAGAGCATTAAAGAAGACTTCAGAACATTTGGAGGCAATTTCGAGAGCTTCGCAATCCAAAATTTTGAAGAAAAAAATCAATCTGGACAAAAAAGAACGACTCCTACGTCGATCCTTTTTGAAAAGAGATGCCAGCATGCTGTTTTTGCGCTAACATACAAAAGAGGATAACCCATGGGTCGACCCCTACTGTGCCACAGGCCAAAAATAGAAAGCTGGTATTTCTGCTTTGTCACAGGGGGCGACCCATGGGGCGACCACTGTGTCGGAGGGCGACCTATGGATTGACCCTTGAGATGAAAATATGTATAATAGCAAATTTTCTAGCCCATTTTTGACGTAATAAATGCCCATTAAATGCTCTCCAATGGCTCTAAACGACTATTATTCACTCTTTAGTATTGATTGAATGTATAAAGTCATTCAAAAAAAGAAAAAAATATAAGAAAATCAAGAGAAAAATATATTCTTAAGAAATTATAACTCTGAGATAAAAAAGTATTCAATTCAAGCTCAACCACCTCTCTAAACTGCATTCAACTCTTTATTCCATCGGAGGGTATTCTTAAAGACTTCTCCAACTTTGAGTAAAGTATATTTAAAGTTTTATTATACTCATTAAAGAGTTAAATCTATTCTACATTGTTATATATCTTCTTCTTACATGCTATTTTTCTGTAAAAAATTTGAGAATTTCAAAACTTGAGAAAGATTGATCCAAATCTTAAATCGGAGTGTATAGGATTGGCTTGTATCTGAAAAATAAGTATTAAACTTGAAAAAGCTTGGATAGATGGGATTCGATATTGTAATCATTATATATAATTAGTGGATTGAAATTCTCAAGTAGGAGCTTGGGGAGTGGACATAGGTGCAGGGTTGGCATCGAACCACTATAAATTCTAATGTTTATGGTGTGTTACTTTCTTCCCTTATTTTCTTGCATCATTTTTCTATTGCTTGTCTCAATATCCTGCATAATGTGTTTGATTGTCACTATGCATTTTATATCGCATTCAAGGCACATTTTGTAGTTCACTCTTCACTTTAAATTTTTTTTTTTATAATCCAATTCACCCCCTATTTTGGGTTGCATAGCTGGGCAACAATAACAAAATGCAAGTTTTCAAAATATCTTTTCTCACAATACAACTGAATTCCAAAATAGTTACTCAATAACCTCGTTACAAGTTCTTCTATTGTATCCTTTTCCGCATCACCCATATTTCAGAATTCTTGATGAATCTACCTACAAAGCTCTTCTTTTCTTCCTAGGTTTGCCAGGACTAGTCTTAGTGATAGGAGATAAAATATGTATCTCGTTTGAGATACTCTGGGTTATCTCATTATCTAAAATTGGATTGATAGATTCTGCATATGCTACTCTATACATATCTACCTCAAAATAATTATTAGTGAAATGATACAAAAACTACCATCCTTCTCAATGCATGCACATGCATGCTTACATGGCATCTGAAAGATTCGCCATTCACCACAAGAGCAAATGCATTTCTGTAGATCAGCCTTATATAAGTACTTTATGTCCTTTACATCGTAAATCATGATGCTCGATGTAAAGATGGATATCTTTCGACATTCTTTTATATTTTTCTGCAACATCTTTTTCAAATCGGGACACAGATGGGTTTGTATATTGTAACCTCAAATCCGTTGATCATGCATCAATTCCATTATTTGGAGTCTTATATAATCAACCATCTGAGGAATGGAAAGATGCCGAGCCTCCAAAATTTAACTATTGAAACACTCTGCCACATTAGATGTCATGATACCCCAATGCGGATCTGAAAATTGCATTTATCTAATGCTCTAGCTTTGCATGCATCATAAAGTTACTTGTTCTTAGAGCTGTTGCTATAAGTTTGCTAATTAGTTTTTGAGAAATATTCAAGTTTGGAATACATACAACAGTATTTAATAAATCAATCAATTTCTTTCTTTCAGTTGTACGATAATGGATAAGTACCTACATATACAATAAAGAAAGGATAACAATGACTCAACAAACCCAGATATTGTGAAGATATTACTTAAAAATTTAGAAGAATATGATGCATACCTTATTTTTGTAATTATCTTTGACATGACGGCTGCAATATGAGGGATAGCTACCAGTAAATTATTTCGGCATTGCTTTTATAAGTCCCTGATATCTATCTATCATAATGATAAAAAATGATGCCCATGATAGTCAATGCAAGACTCTAAGACTTCTTTCAATATCTGATAAAATTAGTCTCAAGTGTCATCATTTTCTAATTCAACAATAGCATATGCAAATGAAAATATATCATCATTCGTATCTTTTCTCAAAGCATCAAGTAAAACTCCTCTATTTTTATGCTTAACAAATGTTGCATCCATGAATATCAGAGGTCTATAATCTTTTATAAAACCATTGATTGAGCCTTTAAATGAAATGAATAGATGTTTAAATCAATTTTCAATGGTTTTGTGTACCGCTATGTTGTCGGGGTTGGTCAGAAAAATGGCATCACAATACTACCATATTCTTTCATAAGATATTGACCTCTGACCATAGATCTCCTTGATAGCAACTTTTTTTCATGCCATGCTTGATGATATGGCAATTTCACACCATATTCACGATGAATATCTTTTATAATATTAGCTGACGTATATAAAGGCATATCTTGAAGTTTCTCCTTGACAATATTTGAAACCCAATGTTTCGATGTCTTGGGATGATATTGATTTTACAACCATACTCTACATGTATGTATGTTGTTCATGGTTTTAATTGCAAACCTATCTTGATTTTCAAGACGAGAAGCATAAATGCGCCATCCACATCCATTATATGCACACTCCATGGTTACACGCACACGATCATCTTTGACAAATACAAAATCCCTGCAATTTGCAATGCAGAACTTACGAATTATAGCATGAAAGTTTCAACGTCCTTAAATTCTTGACCTACATCCTCTATACAATTCTTCCAAGCATCCACCATATTTTTTTGACTTGGTTCATCTTCAATGGCAGTTCTTATTTTTTTGACAACTCAAATGAAATTACTCAAGCTAGCAAATGATGAAAAACGAGATGAATCAATAATTTGATCATTTTTGCAATAACTTATATATTCAGCATTATGGATTGGACTGCTATTCTTATAATATAAAAAGATTATTCTTTCATTATATTACCAATCAATTTTGAACTATTACATATATCATAAGTACTATATTTATGTTGCAACTATATATAAATGTACAAAACAACTAATTAAAAATAAAAATAGATATATAACTTGTAATTAAATTCTACATTACCTCATATTGATTACCATTTTAGGAGATTCATTCAAGGATATACAATGACAACCATCTCAATTATCGCAGCTTTTAATTTCAAATGTATTTCGTACATATTCCTAATATCCTTATCCACCATGAGCTTAATAAGCATTTTTGAATTGTTAGGAATATAGAATTTGATTTTTATCATTATAAGGGATAGATGCTTCTATCTCTCAACTATTTTATTGACAATATAATCGAGGGTTGAATATTGTGAAATTAAAATAATGTGGCCCTCGCTACCATAAGAGCATACAGCCATGAGAACTATATTTTTGATATTCTTAAAATCCATAACTATTAGAAAGCTAGATGATGTCGTTTAAAATGCTAGATGAGTTCCTTTAAATTTTTTTGACAATAATGAAAAACAAAATCTCTAAAACATCTAAATAAAATATTTTAAAATTTAATATTTGTATTAGAATATTTTGATCTGAGTACAATGAAATTTGGAAAGGCCAAAATGAGCAGAAAATTTCTCAAAACCTCACCTGCATCCGAAGCAATTTGAAAAGGTCAGAATAGATAAAAAAATCTTTCAAAAAGTGAATGTTCATTTCAGATTTGAATTTTGACGAATTTGAAAAAACGAGGATGAATAAAAAATCTCTTAAAAAATGACCTTCTACTGTTTATTCTAAAAAATAAAGAAGCATTTTGTAAAATATAGATTTGGAAACGTCCTGAAAAATAGGTATAAAAAAATATTTTAAATATTTTTTAAATTTATTTTATATTAAAATTGATGTATTATATTAAATAGTGATCGAGAGTTACAGTTTGGACGAGGAGTTTTTATTAAGGTGGCGTCAATCAGAAAATTGATAATTAAGTATTCGAAAAAAAAAAGTAACCGTAAGTACCGAGAAACAGGCTTTTTAGATGGTAGAATTGATTAGTTGCTGGCAGATATATAAAACCATTTCCTTCACTTCATGCAAGTACTATATCTAATCAACGTGAAGCTAGCGATCAAAATTTAAATGGAGCACGATTAACAAAGTTGGCTTACCGTTCACGAGATATTCAACTGTGTGTATATAGAGGAAACGTAGTTTATATCATGGTACACGAACTTATTACTTGGGACTGGCTTAATCCTACATACAACTTATTTACAGCACAGCAGAACTGGGCTTCAAATTGGTGTATTACTTAGAATTTTTGTTAGCCTATATTATTGATATTTCGAAAGCAAGAGGTGCTATGATTAAGCTGAAGCACACCTATCTGGCGTTAAAATTGGTGCATGCATGGACGCCAACAAACCCACTTGCTAGTTTTCATTGATACCAAGTTGTTGCATTTATGCTTTCTGTTGTGATATATGTGACTTCTAGTAACGACGTCCAACAGTCTGGGTGGTGTAGTTGGTTATCACGCTAGTCTCACACACTAGAGGTCCCCGGTTCGAACCCGGGCTCAGACATTTTTTTTTACAACTTATTTTTCTCTTTTAAACAATTTGGATGGACGAATGGACGTTGGTAACCTGGAAACAACTTATTTTTCTCTTTTAAACAATTTGGATGGACGTTAGTAACCTGGAAAGGACCAATATATCTCTTTTAAACAATTTGGATGGACGTTAGTAACCTGGAAAGGACCAATATATCTTGGACAAGCTTCCGATTTGTTCTCCTTGAGATTATTATTTGACGTTAAGGTGGCAGAACGAGAGACACCAAGTCACCAATCTTGGATTTCTTCTCCGTATGATGCTTGTAGTCGGATGTTGTGCATACGTACCAGTTTGAGAGCTGGAATTAAATTGTATGTCAGATCTCTTACAAGCTAGTTTGTACTCAGATACAATTTTAAACAAGTCCTTCAAAATCTGTTAAGCCAATCCAGCTTCTCGACGCTATCCTTGTTAGTTCCCGACTTCGCTACCAATAGAGTAGAACCATCGAAACGATAGTGGTCTAGTTATTTCTCTGGAAAGATTCATTTTCATGAAAAGAAAGGTGGTCAAAAACTAGTTCTTCTAGGATTATTCATCCCTTTTTCTAGGCGATCTTCTTTTCTGAAAGCTATGACAAATTATATCCTAACGGTGCACTCTATGGCCATGCACTCCACCGGTCATAGTCGCCCATTCTTGTAGCAGTGCACCGAGATGAGTGCCCGACATGAGGTGCATGCTGTATAGAATATAATTTTTTGAAATATAGAGACTAGCAGCCACATTCGCTGCCTGATCTTCTTCAACCACCCTGATTCATGGCCTTTTTAAAAGAGATGCCCCACTGGAAGATCTTACCGAATAAGTTCACAATCTATCTATGCCTTCTCAACATATAAATACAAAGAAGCTACATTATGATTAACTAAAGCTGCAATGCCTTGTCGCTCCAAGTCAATTAGCTTTCTTGTTACATTGTTGCCAGGGAAAATATCAATGCCTCTCTCAGCCTCAAAGATCTTAATGCACCCCAAGAAGACTTCAGAAGTCTTTGCTGTGCTCACTTCCAGCTTCCTGCATTTTAAGCCGAGTCATTCTGACCTATCTATCTAGGTTTTGCTGGCATAGAGCCTTGCTCCAAACATTATCTTGCATATTTTCCTTCCTTGAGAACTATTTGCCCCAGATATCCATGTGTTCAAATACCCAACTCATCAAACAAGTATGCATACGG